>NW_026683657.1:0-26029 GCF_030247195.1 Topomyia yanbarensis | reverse complement strand
CAACTTTGCTTCTATAAACTAAATATTTTAAGGAGATCTACACCTACACTCGCGCTCGCATCCCGGAGATAAGGTGAACATCTCAGCATTTATAAATTTTCAAACACGGCCTCAAGTGTGGACCTACAAATTCCCGCGCTTGCGCGATAATGAATCTGTCACTTCCGGAAATCTCTCCTCGGTACCAGAAATCTAGGTCCATGCCTTCAAAAGGACCAATTAAAAAAAGGAAGCTCTCATGTCCACTACCCAAGTAACCAATAAGCATGCTGAATGCGTCTTAACGGCTACTTGATAAGCATTTAAGTTGTTTTAAATGTTATTTAAAAGTCGCTTTTGGCAAAATATACGGCTACATTACTGCTGTGTTATTAAAAGCTTTTTTACTACTGTTGTGCACTCAGAATGCTGCTTACTGGCAAGAAGTTTTTAAACAGTTTTTCAAATGCTGATTAACAACAGTTATGCATAACGAATGCCAGCATACTGCAAGAAGCATCCGGAATGCAAGTTTTACGCTACTTTACTGCATACACTAATGCTTGTTGGTTACCTGGGTAGATAACACGTTCATGGCGATATGATCGGGAACTGTAGTGATATGGAGTAACTCACTCCCTGTCAGAATGCGAACCATAAACCGCAAACTAAATATCAGAATGACGGCTCGCGTGACCGTCCAAGAACACACGCGAATATGTGAATGGCACCACGGTTTTAAAATCGAATTTATACACGCGAAGTCACATACACGCGAGCACAAACATATTAACATACGACCGCTTAGCCTTTCGCGATCATCCACGCACACCTACGTTCGCGATCGCACAAACTTGATAACAACCCGGTAATAAGGTGAACGTTTTAGTACTTATGAAGTTACAAATGCTAAACTACAAACGCCCGTGTTCACGCGATCGTGAATCGGTCACGCCCGGAAATCTGTACCCTTCGTCCTAGCAACTTAATTTCATAGATTCAGTTGCACCAATCGAAAACTAACGCACATTTGAGCGACGGAAAATAAAAGTCGCAAGGACAGAACATGTTTCATTAAACCCGCTTTAAGTATACTAGAATGTAGAACTGTCAGTGGAACTACCATCAACTACGCCGAAGAAGCGAAACACCTAGGTGTTATCCTATACAAAAAACTGAATTGGAACTCGCACCTGACATACGCCGTTAATAAAGCAACAACGGCACTGTAGGCGTGCAGTAAACTCTTCGGGAAAACTTGGGATCTCAAACCGAGGTTGGTTTACTGGTCTTACACGACCATCGCCAGACAACGATTAACTTATTCCTCCATTGTGTGGTGGCCCAAAGTTAAGCAAAAGACCGCCCAAGCTAAACCAACTAAAGTTCAGAGGCTAACCTCTCTTTCACAGGCGCTATGAAATCAACACCCACTACAACTATGGAAGCCATGCTTCATCTACCTTCATTGCACAAACATGCGATGAGGGAGGCGGGACTTGACTCTCTAAGAGTGCTAAACGGTAAACCACTATTTGATGGGGATTTAAATGGTCACCTTAGTATAATAAAGGAACTAAAACTAAACCCTGTCTTGACTACCTCAAGGTACAATATCATTCTATACGAATGGTTTTAAAATGGGTGAGCTGACTGGCTCGGGAATGAACGGACCAAGAATTAGAGAAGCGATATCAATGGGAAAGTGGCTTACAGTTTTCCAGGCTGAGGTATACTGCCCATAAAACCATAAGAGTCCCATATGAAAAAACAGCAATCCGAGAAAAACGCTGTTGAAGATTTACATTTTCATTGAGCCTTATGGATGGGACAACCATGTTTTGTTATTTTTTTCGATATTTTCTAAACAAACCTGGTAATCTTATTTGTGCATTGTGATTCAGTGGTGATACAGAATACAATCCAACAGATAACTCAATTTCGACAAAAATCTATATGGGACTCTTATGCTTTTAAGGGCAGTATATGCAATATACACCTGCTCGGAGGTCTGTAGGAAACGAAACTACAGGCATGCAAAAATCGCAATCTTCCCGGACAGCCAAGCAGCACTGTTGGCATTAAGGTTGTCGAAATGTGAGTCCAAACTGGTTTGGGAGTGCATCACATCTTTACAACAACCGGCAACTCGGAATAAAGTAATGATATTCTGGGTACCTGGCCACCAAGGAATCGATAGTAACGAAGTGGGCGATGAATTAGCCAGGCGTGGTTCATCAAACATGTTTGTTGGACCAGAACCATTTCTCGGTATATCAACCTGTGCAATCAAACTAGAACTTTCGGCCTGGGCAAGGGACCACTTATTAAACAACTGGCGTAACATAGAGGGCGCTCGACAAGCTAAGACATTCATACATCCAGATACAACGAGAGCCAAAAAACTAATGGATCTAAAACGAAAAGATTTACGTATAATGACAGGTTTATTTACGGGAGATTGTCCTGCTAAGTATCATATGAAAAAATTGGCAAAAGTCAAGATGACAATTGTCGATTCTGTAACTACGAACCCGAGAGCTTGGAACATGTTATCTGCCATTGTGCAGTACTATTTCTTCAAAAGGAACGATACTTCGGAAGGCATCTTATGATGCCTCACGAGGTATGACATACCTGTCCCAAACGGAGCCTTAGCTACATTAATAATGTACTACCCGGTTGGAAAGACACATGTGGACAAACAAACAACTCGCTTCCACTTACATTAGATTCGGGTAATTTGTACCATGTAGAGCAAACATAAATAAGACAATATTTTACAAACGTAGTTCAACACAACCGTTTGTTTAACTTCAGCTTAAAACTAACTAAAAAAGTAGACTTGCTGTGTTTTGCACCAACTTTAAAAATACCTTTTTTAAACATTTTTTTCCAAATTTGAATGATAAAAAAGTTACATTATACGGCTAGATCCGGCAAAGTTGCTGAAGCAGTATTACAAAACAAGATTTCAGCTATACAAAAAAAATCGAACTCTTCCGATCTTGTCCGATCTACAAATTCCAAGCGATTTGAAAATATTGAAATTTTTAGAAATTTGAGGTACACCGAAATTCTGTAGGGCCAAATATTATGTTTGCCAAAATGAATCTCTATGAAATGAAATGATCAAATGTTTATGCAACGGGAAAAACAAATGTATTCACAAAGATCACCTAGAAATTACTAGTATTCGAAAGGATATAGAAAATTGGCCTCTGCACTGGTAGGTGGGTAGATTCCAAATTGTTCCAAAAACTAGTATTATTAGTATATATTTTAGTTCATATTAAGGCATAATAACAATTACAGCAGCAAATAATTTTGGCCAGGATTCGACCCCAATTACTCCTCTGTGCGATGCTCGTGCAATCAAACAGGACAAAAATAAACGATCACACCAAACTGTTCCTGGTTATTGCATAAATGTATAATTTGCTAGGTACCTATTGAGTTCTTGTCGCCCGGTCTCACGAACACTTCTGCAGCTTCCTGGTTGAAAACAATCCCATTTGATTTTGCCGTCTTTGTTTATTATTTGCCACCAGCTAGTGATGTAGTGTTTGTGTCATGTGCCGTGTACGTACATGAGCCATAGAAAAGTCTATTCTACGAACCTGTCACTATCACGTTACACATCTATTGGACGTCGACAACAAGCAATTTTCGATTACTATCCTGATCGGATCAATAGATGCCTGCACCATGTTAACTGTGATGTTACGTTTCTAAGATTCGAATCGAATGTAGTCGTATCGGCAAATCATTCAGACGCTTAGCGTTACAAAGCTGCAGATCAATTTCAACAAAAAAATTCAAAACCTACCGGATCTTCCAATGCCACGATAATGTTTCAGAGGTGAGTTTCAGCATATGTTGAGCATGAGATGGAGCCGACTCGACACGATCACGCAGCACTCGAATAACAAAAATCAAAGCAGAAATCGACATTACGCTCCTGGTCGACTTGCATTACTACATGTGTATCCGCCTGGGTATTCCATGTGCCAGCCTGCTATTGTAATACTTCGTTTTACGATAACCACTAAGAAAAATCTAGGCCAATCCAATCTGGTTCCTTAGGTAAACAGCCAAAACAGTGCAGCGTATTATCTGTAAAATCAATTCCAATTTATTCACCAATTCGTTTTGTTCAGGTGTTGAACGTGATCTTAGCATTCGGTAGTTTATTCGTCGTCATAACACTTATTCAGGACTTTATTGAGTAGAATTGTTTGAACGTGATCTCCGTGATAGTGCACCCTAAACACTAATCCAGACACATTAAGGTTCAAGTTACCTTTTTTAAGCATGTGTTAGAATTGAACGCTTGGTAGTGTGCGTAGGAAAAATTGTGTTCAGCTTTGCCACCGGATTATCCATTTAAACCTTTTTAAAACTCTAAAATAAGAATATCATTCGATTTATTAGATCGTCACGATTCAATTCATGCAAAATACCTGCTGGAAAAACCATCGGCTTAGCTAAATGGTGCTTTTGAAAAAGTGGCTGTGGTTTTTTCATTGCGCAGTTGTGTTGCGTGCCCCAGCTCGGTGTGGTAGTGTGATAAAAAATCACAACCACTTTTTCAAAAGCACCATCCAGCTAAGCCGATGGTTTTTCCAGCAGGTATTTTGCATGAATTGAATCGTGATGATCTAATAAATCGACTGATATTCTTCTTTTAGAGTTTTGAAAAGGTTTAAATGGATAATCTGGTGGCAAAGCTGAACACAATTTTTCTTACGCACACTACCAAGCCTTGAGGTAACTTGAGCCTTAACCTGCCATGAAACTTGTATCATCCGACCATCGTACTACTGCAAAAGTACAATTGCAAATTCGTTCGAGTCATTATGCTTTCCGAGTTTCAAAGTTTTTCGATAGTCCAAATATTTCAAATTAATGGTAACGATAAACTTTGTCGGATAGAAAAACTTTCAGTATGGTATAGTCTGTATCACCTGGCAATCTAAATTCCCTGTATAGCACAAACAACAAACCGTCGTCTTTTTATATGCTTGCAATGATGCATTGTGCTAGACAAGCCGTCCAAATAATGTTGGTTTGTGTTATGTTTAGCTGTGGATTAGTTGGCTGACCTTGCACGAAGTGTGGAAATTGTACAAAACTCGGAAGGATACGACCAGCAACGGAGCTATAGGCCAATTGTTAGTAGTTAAAATTATTAGTAGTAGATTAGTTTGTGTGCCTTGTTTACAGTTATGATTCTTGGACCTCCAACTTCCAACTTTTATTCCTTTACAGGTAATGAACCACAGCAATAGCAGCCGATACACCTCGTTCGCCTTTGCTAGTGGAGGAATCGCTGGCAGCGGCGGACCAGAGGGGAACCGAGCAGTGGAAATTTGGGCAGAACACTGACTAGTCCGATGTCAGAAGCCTACCTCTCTGTTGCGAAATTTCAGAACAAACTTTGGAAGCAGCGGAAATCTAACGGCATCCGGGTTCAGTATGGATCGATTGATTGATCCTAAGTGGGTATGCAAGTTTGCACGTCTTTTATGGGTTCTAATTCAAGTTTAATTTTGCAGGATTTACACGGATGCTCAGAGTCGAAGATTGCTTAACCGGTTGGTAAAGTACCACGACAAAACGTAATCGCTGTTAAATAGGAGCCTGTACTTGAAGCCGCGTCAATTTCATGTGGTTCACTTGAAGAAGACGGAAATAAAGTATTGGCCGAGGAGAAACAATTCTTCGATAACATCAGTTCGGATAACCGCACTCTAGAAGTCCGTGTTTCAGGCTAACACAAGGTCGAACATTTTACGGGCGGGACTCCTGATTCCGGCGGAACCTCATCTGAAGATGACCCGAACACATCAGCACGAGGATGAGATTGATGCGAAAAATCATGTGATTGTGCCTTCAACAGAACTGGCCCCAACACAAGGTGTTCTGGATGCGCTGAAGGAAATATCCCGCAGGAGGATAAACAATAAGGAACTGGATGCCGATCGGATCAAGAAACAATGTAGGGAACTATCGGAGGTTGATTCATTCGGAGCTGGCACGAAGCGAGCTCGGGAAATTACATCGTCGGCTTCACTCCCGTCCCGAGGGTCAGCGGATCAGCAGCAGCTGCTGGTAATGAACACTCCGAAATGAGTGAAACACGTAGCGCCCCGATCGGCACGATTAAATGTGAATAAGTCTTTCTCGACGCCGGTAACATTGATAGAGCAAACCGGCAAAATTAGAAGGTTGTTGTATTTCACTGACGTCATGAGCAGCTGCCTTGCATCAAATAGACCAGATAAAAACGCATAGCAACTTATTGAGCTATCGGATCACCCTCGAAAGTCGCATCCATTGTTCATTGGCTTCGAGAGATTCGCCGGAAGTCGACTAAGAAAACTCTGAGCTTCCTAGTATGTTCTTCGTTATCTCTAGCTTTTGTCAACCAATGCCATCAGTCTCCGATGTATTGAAAACCTAATATGCCTCTATGGTACAAACATGTAAGGTACATTCGTACTGTTCGTAAAATGTATTTTGTTGATTCACTAGCAAATTTCCCTCATTCAGGTTCTGAGCGCGGTTAGCTATTTCGAAAATATTTGATAGCCTCCAGATGTTCGTGGAAATCACTGAAGTAAACGCATAACCATAATTTTTGCTTAGGGATAGTTTTTCTACAAGAGCATACCACGATGTGATCATTGAAAAAACTAGAATAACAATGACGAACTTTCCCAGCGAGAGCCAACGATGAATTTACTTCAGGCTGCCGAAAACACAACACAACTAGAACCGGTAAGACACAATACGCCGCAATATGTATGAGATTTATTTACATATATGTTTCTTTAATTCAACTTTCAGCTGCTGACCACGATCAGATTGTATTGCTCTCCTTCGAGGTTCTACTGGAATTCACTGGTTCAGCTATGACCTAGCAAGAACAGGAATCCGATGATGTCAGGTCCATTGATTGCATCGTAACTGCATTTCTCCCGAATTCTTGTTTAGTAATGATCAGTATGGACACCGGAGCCACTACCTCTACACAAGGCTGTACATAACACTATGAGAGTTGATTACTTATCTGATTAGGGCTAGCATAGATATTGATAATATTAACGGGAATGAATTGTTCACCGTGCATTATGCAATCCCTGCACCTGAGAGAGCGATTCATGAAGTTTGAAGATTTGTTCAACCGTTCCCAGAAGTAGTTTTTGTTAGTATATTTACCCGCCAAGAAACCATGTACGTCAGGTTTTGGTCTTCCCATGTATATCCATCTGTTAACTGTTTAAAAAATAGTTTTTTTTATTGCTGAATAAAAATATTCATTTTAGTTTTGTTTGTTTTATAAAAAAGAAAACCAAAACAAAGAAAAAAGAAGAAGAAGAGCATCAAAAAAGGAGCACGACGATCGGCCGATTTTCTATAGTTCGACATCGGGCTCACGTCGGTCCGATTATGAAGATGCGTTTGACGTATTCGAAGGTTGACGCGGTTTATGCAAATGGTGCAAAATTGCACGATATAAACCCGATATCCTGCTCTGATCGGCCCGTCATCGGGCTTAGTCGGCCCGACCATCGGCCTGATTATCGGGCCGATTGAGCTCTACAAAATTTACTGGGAGTTACCTCAGTCACTGAGGGGTAGTCAGATTTGTGATACAGTTTCGGAATGCAAGTGTCTCGTCGTGTCGTTGGCTGGTCTATCCCGAGATAAACTACACGCAGAAAAAATTACTGTGAATTTAAAGAAAATTTGCATTAAAAACAATAAGTATTTCGTTTGTTCTATGGCTTATGCAGATTTCTTGTTGAAACAACAATTGTTTTTGTTAGTATCAAAACAAATTAATTTTGTTAGAATTTTTGACAAGACAAGGCATCTAACAAAAAAAAGTTAATTCAACACAGTTTTCGTGTTCAGATCAAAGTAAATTTGTTTTTTTTTATAAAGTTAGTTATTAGAATCAAAAAGCAATACAGGTAACATCAATAATTGGTTAAATATTTGAAAGCACAGATTTGATTATTGAAATGGCTTGTCAAAACTACTCGAAATAATAAATATATTAGTTGAAATAAATGCTTTTGAAATATTGGTAGGTATTTTATTTGACATTATCATCTTTGTATTTCACAATAATTTTATATAAATGAATGAAGTTGAAGAATCTAAAATCACTACCTGTCGTTCCAAAGGTGTGATCCGTAGTTCATGCATTTTGATTAATCCCGATCAATCTTGGTGAAAAATGGTGTGTTACCGAGCATTGGGAAATTTCCATCTATTCAGAAATTTGCATAACTCTTTCGAAAAATGAGTGTGCAAAACCTGTAAAAATATAACAATTTAGGTTTAGGATCGAGATACATATTTTTATTCTGAACAATCTGTTTTTTCACCGTTCAACAGTGCAAATAAAACAAATTTTGGTCGTTTTATAAGAAACAGAGTGGGAATTAGCTCCTTCTTTGGCCACTACTCAATAAACTTTATAATTGGTTGGTTCGGTGGTAAAAAACGCATTATTTAAATACTTACCGAAAATTCCGAAACAATTGATGGCAAATGGAACACAGCCCAGTAAACTTTGCTTCTGCTACTGAAATCCAGAAATCTGTACCATTTCGTGCGTGTCTATAAAAATTTCTCTACCAGAAACAACTTTGCAATGTCAAATGGAAAGAAATAATGTAATGAAGCAATGTTTTGAATCGACATAAAAAAATTGTTATTTTAAAAATATAAACAGTCGTAACGAAGAAGCATTGTAATTGATATAAATCGTTTTATTTTTTATGACTAACAGCATATATATTTGATTTTAATAAAGTTTTATGCAATTAAAAATAAACTTTTTGCTTTTTCTTTTCAAAAATGCAAATATTTGTTTTAAATAATTTTCTAGGTAAAATCAATTTTTTTATTGCGTTTTGATATAAAGTTTTGGTTTTTCATTTTAACTACCATATATTTTTCTGCGTGTAGCGTTTCGTCGATTTGTTGCTATATGTGACACAAATGAGTGCGAACGAAACAAAAATAAACGTTAAACGTTAAACCGTTTTTTCGCATGCACTAATGCAAAGTGAACATGCGCGTAGTTCGGCGCATGGCTGAAACTTCACGATGTGGATTTTAGAAAAGATTACCGTCAGTTTCCAGCATATCCCCGGTCAGCGTGGCAAGCAGGAAGTTAGCAAAAGTTGAGCAAAGTGAAATTGATGCTGGCTGAGTTTCTGCGAGCATTTTGCGCGATTTGTACGAGAATTCTGGCAACGAATTCGCTCAAACCCACTGAGACGTCCAAAAAATTGTTTCAAAATCGTTCAACACGGGTCCAACGATGGACGTTCGTTGAACGGTTATTTGGACGATGTCCAAATTGGTCCAACGAACGTCCTTCATTGGACGATTTTGAAACCAACCGTTCTTAGAGGGAATGCAACAACCGTTTCTGACAGAAACGGTTAAACCAACCGATGCTGCTCACTTTATCCAGAATCCAGTCAGAAATGTACGGCCAAGATCTCTGCACGCTTCCTGCCACATCTTTGTCAGATGTGGTCGGTGTTAAGTCAGACCGGACTAAGTCGCAAAACATAAAAAATGAGATAATGATAGCTCTGAATAAAGAATATCTTCAGCTACATTCGACTTTTGCCAGATTTGAAATATGTTTCAAAAAACAAGAATTATGGCAAAAATAAATTTCCAATCATAATGTAACGGATGCTGCGATTGAAACTTTAAACTCGTTTTTCTCGATATCAATATTTTGTCACTTAGTCCGGTCTGACTTAACACCGACCATGTTTCGCTCGATTCGTGCTAAATTCTACCAGGTAGGAATTGCCGGAATCTTTGCACAGTTTATGTCTGAGTTATGCCAGTGTTTTTCTCGGTTCCTGTCAAAATTTGCCAGAAAACGCGAGCGAAACCGAGTTCGCCCTAGCTCAACTCACCCGACAGGATACGCGCAGAAATCTGACAGGGCTGCCAAACCAAGACTTACAGAAATCTAGCAGAGCGGTCTCTGCCAGAAAATTTGCTCACTGGGTTACAGATTTTCCAAAGAATAGTTCTCGATAAACATATGATTGCGACTTAAAAGCCAACTGTCCAAATTCTCTTTGATAGAAAATTCCGGACAAACCGTTACTCACAAAGAACAGATATTGATAGTGAACAAATGAAAAAAAAATTTCTCTTTCATTATCTGCTATGAACTGTGTTTAGCCAGTAACGGTTTGTCCGAAATTTCCTTTCAAAGAGAATTTTGACAGTTGGCTTTTAAGCCGTAATCATATGTTTGGCGAGAGTTGATGAGAGATGTAAACAAAGAGTAAACTAAATGTCATACCGGTCAAGCTGGGGCTCTAAAAGGACCGCTATGTAACACAGCATACATTGCTTCATAGCACATGCAGCATGACAGGCTGTGTTACATCGCGGTACTTTCCGAGCCAAAGCTCGACCGGAAAGACTTTAGCTGTGATTTTTGTTTACTGTTGCTGATCAGCTCTTCGCGATTTTCTGAAGGAAAGCTGATCAGCAACAGTAAATAAAGAGCGCAGTAAATGTCATTCCGGTTGAACTGGGGCTCGCAAAGTAACGCTATGTAATATAGCGTGTATTGCTTCATAGGGAGTAGTGAGAAATGTGACATGCGATTGTGAACGCACTCTGAACTGGTCGGTAGAAAGAGAAGCTCTTATAGGTGCCGTCGTGTGTGCAAGTAAGAAAGCGATAGTTCTGGCACTTTTGGCATCGGATTAGTGATTTTTCTTTTCACGGATCGTCGTTCTCGAACCTCTCGAACGAGTCTCTCTCGAAGTCGCCATTTTTGTCCTGACTCTTCTCCGGTGTTATACGTCAAGCTTTTCTATCTGCAGTGGTCTGCGTTTTTCAATTGTAAATTATTGTTGCAAAAAGTTATAATCTACCGGTGAAAAGTGCTTCTAATGAAAATTTAACCCTTCTTCAAGCGTTTGATGATAATAGTAGCTAAAATTTTCCGTAGTGTTGGGTGATTTTGGCGATTGAAAAGTCAAATTTTTCACCCCGTCCGACCTCCGAGTGGGTGACGAAGAGAAAAAATCCTGTGTTTATTAGGTACGATAATGGCTGCTGACGGTAGCAGCGATTGAGTAGCAAGGCAAGCCTAGTATTCTGTATCGTCTGAACGGTGCGAGGGCACGACCAAGGTGCCTACCGTAACGATGAGTGAATCCGAAGAGGAAATTGTAACTCGGGGCCGCGGTGGTCGGCCACTCCGTCGTAGAAGAGGTCCAGCGGTCAGAGGCGCAGTCGGCGGACGGTTACGGGATGATAGCGACACGGGAGAAAGCAACGGCAGCGATAGTGGAAGCGAAATCGAACAACCTGCACACAAGAAGAAGGGCAAGAAAATTCTACTGGAAGATGAAGAAGAGGCGGGTCCGAGCGGAACGCAGCAGCAGGTATTAAAGCGAAAGGGGTGTCTGGGTTTCGGGAAGGAAAGTGCGAGTAAGTGCTGGACGCGTTTGCGAGCTAGAGAACTTTGTTGTTTTAAACTAAGTATTTCATGAACATTCGTACCTTCAAAAGCGCAATTTTAGGTTGGTCCTTTAAATCTGTTGGTGGATGTTGTACCGTGTGATGTGATAACGTGAGTGTTTGGATGGTTTCTTGTCTTGTATAATGTTAGCTCACGAATAAGTGTAATTTGGAAACAGACAGATGACAAATTCCATTGTTTCTGAACCAACGTTTTCCATTAGTGGCAAGATACATTATGAGTAATGTAAAACACTAGCATTTGTAAATTATTCTAGAGCGTAGGTTCGTGTATCTCAAGGTGGTTTTAAAAGTAGACAGTTTGCAACATTGTGGCTACGACATTTTATATCTGTAGAATTGGTAGTATCGAAAATACTTGCAAATTGATCACTTATTATTGTTGTGTGAGGTTTTACTCATACCTGGAACAATCATACCAATACCCGAGAAAAAAATCTTAAAACAACGATAAATTCCCTTTAAACCAAAAAACTTTGAAAAAAAAATCTCTTTCAACTTCAACGATAGTTTAAATACTAGAGATACTGAAAAAATGATCGCAATCTTTCATCAAACAATTTGAAAAATATCAAACATAAAAAATTTATTATTTATTAATGATGATCGTGAACGATGGGAAACGACAAAAATGGGTTGAAAATGTCACTTTTTACGCAAGATTGTGACTAATTTTTCAATTAGTTTGTCCTTGCAAAGCAGAGCTTGCTACATTCCGTTGCGAAACTGGGTCAGATTACAAACCCAACGGCTACAGTTCTCGATCACATTTTTGTCTATTCGGAAATAGTGTTGTTAGAATCTGAGTCAGGTTCACTCCAAGCAAGAAAGGTATAAGGTAAAGTGATCAGACGTTCTCAGGACAAATGCACAACTTGTGTAACACTGAGAAACTTTTCGTAAGAATTTATAACCTGGCTCATATTAGAAGAAGTCGAAAAGAGCACCCTGGCAATCAGAATAGATTGGCTCAATTTGCATATTCTCTACATAGTTCGGAGATTATGCAGCACGACTCAAAACTTATATGAAATGTTTGTACAAAAAGAATGAACTTGTTCTTGAATAAAAATCAGCATTTTGGTAAATGCGGGACACACCGGACCGGGACGTTTTACCACGCGGAACAAGACTTTAAAATCTGGGACTCCTAATCCGGGACATTTGTTCAGTTTATCATAATGAATATTTATTAGGATGTGAACCATTTGGCGAAATTTTGAATTTTTGGTTAAAATCTGACGCTTTGAATGTCATTTGCAAAATAACCCTGCTCTGGAGCATGATTAAATTTGACAGTGCGATAGTTGAATTTGTCAGCTCGAGAATTCAAAAAATCTTTCATGATACAGAAAGAAAGGTGAAAACATTTTCTGCACTTAATTGAGGTTGGTAATATTTTGCAATACAAATGAAGGGAGAAAGATGGAAACGAAAACATATTGTGTCATGCTTTGTTTGGGTTATTTCTCGCGTGTTTTTTAAAGTGTCAATCTGCATGCTGTAGCATACTTTGAGGGGAAATTTCCGGACAAACTACTACTTCATGAATTCTCGGTGAGTTACGGTTTTCCCGGAATTTTTTATCAGTGATTTTCGACGGTATGTTTATTGGGCCTTTTCAAAAAACCGAGGTTCCATGATGTGAATGTTTACGTTTCTATGCTACGACTGTCATACTAAGGCAGTGAATTAATTGGCGTTTTGTTTTAAGTTTTAGTTAAAATTTGACAGTTTGAAAGTTATTTTCCCTCGAATGATTAAACTTAAAAGAGCGACCTATTTCGAATGGACATTTGGATATTTAGAATCGACAGCTGCTAAAAACCATGAAATGGAAGAGGTGTGAACATTCGTCGATATTTTTTTTTGTTTATTACATTAAGTACGACAGTCGACACAATATGGTTTCATTTCAATCTTGCTCCCTTCATATTCTATTGAAAAATATTGACAACCTCAACTAAGTACAGAAAACATTTTTACCTTTCGTTCTGCATCATGGGCAAACATTTTAACTATCGAGTTATCACATTCGACTATCGCACTGTCAAATTTAACCATACTCCAGAGCATAACTTTCGAAGTGTCAGATTTTAACCAAAAGTTTAACATTTCGCCAAATGGTTCAATGTAGCTTTAATGTAATAAGCAAAAAAAAAACTAACATTAAAATATCGACAAATATTCACACATCTACACTTTCATGGTTTTTGCAAATGACATTTCAAATTAGCCGCTCTCTCGGTTAAACTTTACCATTATCCTGATGAAACCAAGGACGGAAAATGCTTTCGCAGTAGTCAATGCTATGTGGTCGTTGAACCTCAATGTACTATCGATCGTCGCTCCTAGATCGCGTGTCGACACGTTTCAGAGACTCGTTCATCATTGAATATTCGAAACTGATGAGAGTATGGCGACGAGTGATTGAAATGGTTTTGCATTTTGATACGTTGATTTCCATGCCGTTTTCTTAGCACCAACGGATCAATGCATTTATGTCTTGCTGGAGTACATAACAATCAACTGCAGTTGAGATCACCTTAAAGATTTTTAAATTATCTGCGAGCATCAGCTTTTCACATTTCAACGATAAACAAACGTCATTGGCGAAGAGCATAATTATGAGCGGTCCAAGGATGCTGCTTTGCGGTACTCCGGAAGTTATGTCGAACATCCTTGAGTGCGAGCCATTGAGCTTGATCAAAGCTTTTCGGTTTGCGAGTAACGATTGGAACCATTTCGTGATTCGTGACGGAAATCCGAGTCTTTCACTTTATTTTCGATTGCTAAGGCATGTGGTACCTTGTCGAATGCCTTCGAAAAATCAAAGTAGATCGCATCAATTTGTTTGCGTTTTTCTACATCACGTAGTAATCTATTTATGTACCACATAAGGTTCGTTGTCGTTGACCGGTTTTTCACAAAGCCATGTTGGAACATAGAAATGGTCGGTCGGGATGCATAATAAACGACTTTGTGCTTAATCCTTTCGAAAATTTCCGAAACAGCTCAAAAAGGATATTCCGCGATGGTTTTCCACACAATTTATATTGTCAGATTCGTGAATCGGCACGATAAAAGCTGTTTTCCAAGCTTTTGGGAAGGTTCCGTCCGTAATAGATTGATTAAAGATTAATGCAAGCGGACGAGCCTGTCAGCGAGCGCAGTTTTTGGCAAAAGTAGGTTCTAGATCGTCCGATCCGGCTCCTTTGGAAGCATCTACATTTTTCAAAGCGTCAAGAACGTCAATATCTTCCACAACAAGCGGAGAGATACAGATGTTGTGACGTAGTATACGGTTCGGAGAATTCAAGGGGTATACTGCTGTAGCCGTGCTAAATTCGCTTTGAAAAAAATAATCAGCGAACAGATTAGCAGATTCTTCCGCGGAATTGGCAGAAACATTATTAAACTCGATATCGTTAGGTACTTGGTCATTTTTTCTACGATTTTTGCATACGCCCAGAATGAAGACGGATTTGTTTAAGGCTCGTTTGCACGCGATTGATGTACGACTGATACGTGGTTCTAAGGCATTCGTTATAGTACGCATCAATCGAGTGCAAATTTTCTCTGCGAATGGCACAGCTGGCGGGAAATTGGAGCAATTGCCGGGGTTGTACCAAAACACCTGAAACCAGATTCAGGTCTCTTAGAAGGCTTATGAGCATCTAACCTCATCTCAGTGAAAAAACAATCACTTTTAATCACTTTCTTCGTAAGAGGATGCAGTGTGCGTAAATGTGAGTAGATACAATTCATTTAAACTCTTGGAACGTCTGCAAGCGGTTTTGCAAACAGGATATGGGAACGTCGGCTACCCATCCTGAATCATCGATCGATCGATGATTGAATTGATTGATTGGCAAAACTGATTACAAGAAGCAGTCAAAAGTACACAAGAATCAGGAAGCCCTTGTAAGGACTGCTGATTGATAGGTGCAAAACCGTGCGTCTGCATATTTGATGATGTAGAATGTTCAAGATGGTAAATTCGCTAATGCTAGGAAAACAAACTACTGGATGTTAAGAGATTGTAAGTCGCGATCAGCAATTCTGACGAATCCCTTTCAATAGTCTTTTCTCGTAAAGTCTTGAAGAGTTAGCACCGTTAAAAGGCAAGGAAACAGTGAGTCTAATTAGGAGAGAAGAAATCGTATTAGCATATAAATATAATTTAGATAGCGCATAAAAAACTAAAGAAAACGAATAACAAAGGCGAAAGTAATCTCGTCATCGTTAGTACACAGAATCCCAATAGGAAAACAAGCAAGTAAGCAAATTATCTAGTTATTTTTCAATACTGTTAGTAATAGTCGGCTGCAAATTGAAAGAAGAAACATTTTCTCAAACAGTCTTTAAATTTTAACATTTTTATAAAGAGTTTAAAATGTTACTAGACACGGATTATTATCGGTTTAGGTCGTGTAGAAAATTGATCACAAGTATACATTTCTGTCTAAATCGGCGGTTCTGTAAGGGCGACCTTCGTTTTCACTAATAAGCAAGAGTGTTCGAATGAAGGGTTCCAGCCAGCAGTTGTCCACCAAACTTTGGTGAAGCTAGGAGGTCAAACGAACTATGACTTTCGATACTCGGAAGGTATGGTTTTGTCTCCGAAAGGCGTTTAGTTACAACTGCGGTTTGATCCAGAATGCTTCCAAGAGAGCGAAAAATGTTTACAGATTAAACTGCTGACATTGGATCGCGTGCATTGTTCAGATGTAAGAGTATTTTAACGAACTGCATTCCTAATGAATGAGGTCTTTATCATAAGTATTTTAGGTTTAAGGGCCGCTAATGGTCATGGGCATGGACTAGTTAGGAATGAATAGAGCGAGTCGAGTCCATTGAAATCTGCTCTAGAAGAGATCGAACAAGACTGGCGGATTAAGCAAACTATTGACAAGGAGACAAGATGTTTAAGGGCGATAAGCTTGGTCATCACGCGTCGAAATGTCATCAGAAGTCGACGAATTTGAAAAAAAATATCCTGCGCATTCTAAAATTTGCCCACGATGATTTTATCTGTGATTTTCGTTTGCGGGAAATGTTATTGAGGGGAGTTGCATATTTAGATGAAGCGCGAAATTCCATTCGCGACCTGAATAACGGGCAAAACGCATCCTGACCGATCATCAAAAAGTCAAGAATGACCGGTTGTACGAAACAACTCCCTGTGTGATCGGTCCGATCTGAGTGAAAAAAGAAATGCTTTTAGGCTCGTTGGATGTGTGTAAGTTGGGGGGATTTCTAACCCCGTACGTAGACTTTTTGAAAGCCCTAAAAGAACCCAAAAGGCATGACGAGACCCAATGCCACTTATAACGTACTATCTCATGTTCTGCTTAGCAGACCGCACCCGTTGGCAGAATCCTTTCTCGTCGCATACCAAGGGCAGGGTTAGAGAAGGACGATGATGAACGAACAAAATGTTTACCCTGCAACAAATCTTGGATAAGTTGCGGGAATACAAATTGCGGACTCGTATCTGTGTCTTTGTGGATTTCAATGAAACGAAACAAACTATGGTAGATAATGCTTGAGCATTTCTTTTCGTATGTCACTTAATGGGTCGAAATCAAGCGTCAAGATAGCCGGAGTGACATCTAACTCGTTGGATCGAAGCAGAATGATGCACTCTAAACAAGCTTCTTGGCTTCGTGGACGACATTGACATCATTGTGCTGAAGGTGCGCGGAGAATAGTGGCCAAGTAATTCGGAGCACCCAGACCGATCGGTCACGATGATGATGCATATCTATCCTATCACATCATAGCATAGGTGTACATAATATGTATTTATATGATTGAGAGCATACTAATTCTTTGAGGATGATTTTTTTTTCATTTAGTTAAGTTGGTCTTAGGCTTAGTGCAAATAAAGTCTGAGCTCAATGATGGTATAAGCCTTCCTTCGGTTGAAGCAAGTATGTATTTTGACAAAATCACTGACGATACGATCAGAATGACTTTTTATTTCGAAGATAATAGGGTTTTGTGCGTTCAAAGCCAATCCAGAAAGGAAGTTGAAGTGCATGAGAATCGCTAAAAATGGAGAGTATGTCCGTATACATATTGAGGTTTTTCTCAAAGCGTACGTTGTTATGAGATAACAGTGTCTTACAATTCGTAGTAAAATGAACTCACTTAACACACCGCGTGATGGAGGGCGAGCTGGGTATCTGATTTTCTGTGGAAAGCTGGGCAAGTAGTTTTGGTCGTAGTCCTCGACAGAGTCTACTTTATCAATTGATTACTGGAGTATCTCCTTCGGAAAATGCATTCTGCAGCTCGGAAAAATGAACAGCACCGCGCTTCTATCACAATCTAGGGTATTGTAGCTATGGAACATGATCCAGATGAATAAAACCCTACTTTAACTGCAAATTTATTCTTGTTCCGTTTTTTGGATTCGGGTCAGGATAAGTACCTATATTGTTAATTCTATCTACTGTTTGAGGATGATCCTATGTTCTTAAGTTATTACAAATATTTGACGTTTCGTGTTCGGTTCAATACTTCCAAATCCAGTCTAGTTTTAATTTCAAATTGAAATACGTATATTATGTCTCTGTCAAAAATAGCTAATCTAAAATCTAAATTTCAGACCCCGGGTATCGAGAGCTCCGAGTGGGAAACGGACTGGAATAGTGACGACGAGCAGCTGCTCAAGGAAGGCGGCGCAAAGGCAGCCGCTGCACTAATAAGTAATCTAGGCTACGCGTCGGATTCTTCAACCAGCAGTAATGAGAGCGAGAAATGTCCCATCTGTTTGCTGTCGCTACAGGGTCAGGAAATCGGTGTACCGGAGGTGTGTGAGCATGTCTTCTGCGCTCCCTGCATCGAGGAATGGGCAAAGAATGTGACAACCTGTCCTATCGATCGTAAAAACTTTGATGTGCTCAATATCTACAGCACGATCGATCGGAAGGAGTTGATTCGCAAGAACAAGGTACAGAAAAAGGCGGCCGAAGATGTTCCCGTACTAGAGGATCATGAGCTAACCTATTGCGAAGTTTGTCGTCGTCCGGATCGAGAGGACACAATGCTGCTGTGTGACTCATGCAATCTAGGCTATCATATGGAATGTTTAGATCCGCCATTGACGGAGGTTCCCTCGGGATCTTGGTACTGCGATTGCTGTTTTGCATCCGGTTCCGACGAAGATGACGAAGAGGTTCAGGATCTGTTGAACGATCTCAACGAAATCGGAGGAATTCGTCAGAGCCGGTTACGTGAACGGTTGAACAGTCCACCAAGAATAGTTCGCACACGTCAGAGTGAGCGTATAAGATCGGCAATTCTGACGCGTACTGCAACTAATGTTCGCTTAAATGTAGTCCAAGAACCGGGTCAACCTGGTCCTTCTAGCAGAAGATCAGGTGCGTCATTAACAGCAGCAGTTGCTAGGACACCATCAAGCTCAGCTGTTAGACCTACGAAAACGACTCACAAACGTCGAAAGCGCCGTAATCGACGGAAAATTCTTCGCATGATTATTTCCGAATACGACGTGAACGATGGAGATGATAAGTTTGCCCTAAAGCGTACTAAAATTTATAAGAAACTCAAGAAACTCAGCAAAAAGCGATCTAAACGTAAGCTTAGTAAATCTCGTAGTGCTCGCAAGAAGAAATCACTTGGATTGACTCCTGGTTTAAATGAGGAAGCTAACGAGTTGCAGAGCCAACGGTTCAGTTCAGGCATTCCGATACTGAAACTATTTAGTGGGGCTAACGATTTGGACTACTTCTCGGATGAAGAGCAAGAAGATATTGAAACAGATGTTCCAGCGGGCCCACTTGGAGATACAGCGATCCGGAGCATCCGTGCTTCGCTTCGAAACCCCCTTGGACGTCGTCGGGTTTTGAAGAGAGGATTCGAAGCGAGCTCAAGTAGTGGACCGGTAGATTTACTCGGTAGCATTATGGAAAGTCAGGAGCGCTGGCATTCCAAAAAGGGTCTAGGAGATGTTAAAATCAACAATGGAAAAATTGTTTTTCAAATTGAAACACCACAAAAGAAGAATTCCAATCCTCCTGGTGTTATGCAGGCTGGGATTGGAAATAACTCACAGCAAAGCTTTAATGTTTCAGGCTCTCGTGCCGGAGCGTCTGATTCCACAAGTTCCAATCGAACTGCTAATCTAAGCCTGTCCGATTCAGGAGCTGGAGCTGGTTTTCTAGGATTGAGCTCTTTGGGTGGGTTTGGGTCAAACGATCCGAACGATGATAGTGTCCCTGATCCATCGGATATGTCAATTTTCGTAGATCTTCCTCCATTGAAAACTCCACCCATTGAGGAGGAAGAGAATAAGAAGAAGAAAGGCGAGCTGGATATGTTTGGTATAGTTAGTCCAATCCCACTCCCTTCGATAAATCCAGCTCCTGAGCCGATAATACCAACGGCTTCTAGTGAAGTTCCAAAAAGCGATACGAAGGATACTTTGGCACCCGGTACTTCTAGAGGCTTTGGAAAGTTTAAATTTACCATGACTGCTGAAACAAACAACTGTCCTAATTTTTCCGTATATTCCTCGGAGACTCTTCAATTTGCTAAAAGTGGTGGTGAAGAACCCTATGATCCATTGGATAGCGAACAAAAAACCGATGATGAATTCGACGAGCGAGATGAAGATCTCGTTCAGCTAGACGACGAAGAACCGAACGCTGTTCAAAAGCCCGTCGATTCTCCAATAGATCCAGCAGATTCCCCAGTAGAGTCTGAAGATTTCCCAGTAGAGCCTAATCAGGAAGAAAATATCCCCAATGGAACGGATAAACTACCAACCGGAGCACCGGATCACGATGCCTTCGAGTCAGACTCCGAAGATGAGCTAAAGAAAATCGAGGAAATTTCTACGCCCGTAGGTCCTGAACCGGAGCCCACCAACGAAATGGAAGCGCTAACCCCGCCGCTCACTACGACTGTGGCTGCCACGTTAGCATGTACCGCCGTCGCAACAATAGCCGGCTCGCCACTGGACCCGGTTGTTGCCGAAGAAACCAACACAACCACCCCTCCGGTTGTTGCAGATCGATGCATTACCGCTTCTCCAGTTATTGCGGACACGACAACACCTCCTGTTACAACCCCTATTGCTGCTGCTGCTGCTGGTGCCACTGCTTCCGGTAATTCTGCACAAGGTGAGGAAGATCGGAGCTATACCCCCTGTCTGGACGAAAAGTATCAGGAAGCACGCCGAGAGCAGGATAGAAGAAGCAGCTCACCGACGTTACCATTGTCATTAACCGATGGTAAGTTATATTAAAGTATATTTAAATTTATCACTTGTACAATCTGAGAAGTTATGCTCTGTGAATGTAATACCAGAATTTGAACATCACACTAACTAAAAAGCCAATGAAAGGGCTTTGGAAATTTATTTTTGCTGACTAGCAATGCCCGTATTTGGGAAGATAAACATACGAATTGTTAGAAACCATGTTTACTATACTTGGATACATCTTCACGCGCATTTATACGTTTTGCTTCCTATCTCAAGGGAGGCTAACAGGTTACGACTGGTATTGTGCCGCAAAGTCGCATTGTAGCAAGAACGCAAACAATTGAATCACAGTTTTGATTATAAAAAGCATTTACTATTCGTTTTGCGAAAATGCGTCTATGTCGTGCTTTCGCATTTCTAGTTCATCAAATGTGTAAAATTTGGGGGTTTGGTGGAAGAAACCATAGCATAAATTGTAGATTTTATGTATCTGGGAGTACAGGAAACATTCCCGAAACTTGTACTTGATATGATGTAACACATTAGGAAGAATACGGAATATCTTCTGACAAACTATTTTATTTCAGGTATAGACGGTATAGACGGCATGGACACCGAATTGATTTCGGAGGAGGAAGAAAACACCTTCCCAGAGGATGAAGCACGCCCTTCGTCCGCTTCCAAGCCTACGTCGTCGGGCGCAAAGAAGAAAGACCTTACCTTCAAGAAGGTAAACAAAAAAGGAAAAGAGCGCAATTATCGCGATAAGGACGGCAAGAAGAAAGACCGCAGCGATGACAAGGAGAACGAGTCACGTCGCTCGCGTGAGCGTAATCGAGACCGGCGTCCGAAACGCAAAGAAATGCCGCGTTACGATGTACGTACCCTGATTGAAAAGCGACCCAAAGTACCGAAGGATCCATTTGGTCGGGACGTTACACCGAAACCTAGATCGAAGACGCGCAGTCGCAGTCGAAGTCCGGAACGGCGAAGGGAAGTGTCAATTTCGTTGAGTCCAGAGCCTCCACGACGTTACACCAGACGGCGATCATTCTCACCCAGATTCAGAGCACGCAACCGAACGCCTCCACATTTTCGTAGAAATGTTTCAAGATCACCCTCGAGAGGCCCTCGATTGAGGTCGGTAAGCAGATCTCGCTCCAGGTCAGCTGTCGTAGTACGACCACGTAATCCTTCGCGGTCACGGTCACGGTCGCGGTCTCTGTCACCACTTCGTTTGCGTCTTCCACCTCGACCGGTTTCTCGGTCTCCAAGAGCTCGATCACGTTCGCCAGAAATCCGTGGAGCAAAAATAAAGAAAACCAAGAAAAAGAAGCGCCTGACTCCACCAGTTAGTAGGAGTCGCAGTCCAAGTATTGATCGTAACAAAAAGAAGAGCAAAAAGGGACGCAAGAAGAAAACTAAACATCGCTCGGGTTCTCCTGCAAAAAAGAAGAAAACCAGAAGGAGATCTATCTCACCGATTATATTAAGGTCAAGGTCTCCTTCAATTCTGAATGCTGGAACGACTGGTGTTTTGACAGAACGCTTTGCTAAAGTTCGACAGCGAAACTCTTGGACGCCGCCACCGCCAATGAGACCAAAAACGAACGGAACGAATCTGACAGTGATTTTAACGAATGAGGAAGCCCTCGCCAAGCAAGCTAGGGAGCGCGATCGGAAACGAAGAGAAGCCCGGCGTCGACAACACCGGGAGCGTGACAAAAATCTACCCTCGAAGGAAGTATTTACATCAGGTGATAATATATTAGTTAGTGTTAGTTTTAACGACAAAAATTTGAATAAGGAGAATCAGGAGGCAGCAGATGGCACAGTTTCAGCTGCAGTGGCACAGAAGAGATTGAAAGACATGGCGAAGAAACGGGTCGAGGCAGAAAAAGCCAAACGAAGACGAATGGAGCGATTGAAGAGAACTCGAGGAGAGGCTCCCAAGCCAGTAGTTATAATAGACCTAGATCGATCACCGTTTCGCGTACTGACACCTTCCCCTAGGGCTATCATTGTACTTAGTGATAGCGATACGGAGAAGGAGAAGGATCGCCGAGAAGTGGAGTCCAGCCGGACTGGAGCAACAAACACTCAACATCCTACCGTGGAGGTTAGCACGAATGGACCATCTGCGATGTCTCGCAAATCACCGGTCGATCGGCATGAGGAGGATATGTTCGGACCGAAAACGCCACCCGGTTTTCCCAGTCAACCACAACCCCAACAAGGTAAACCTGCAGCGCCTAAATTCACCATGCAAGTGAAATCCAAGCTCTCAAATATTCGTCCCTTAAATCTACTCTACGAACCTGGAGAACTGGGCGAAAGTAAAACTCCCGAACGAATGGATAACGTCGAGAACTCCAACATGAATTACAACATGGTTGGTCCAAATACTCCTCCAGAACCAGCACCACAATCTCCATCGCCAGATGTGTATGATCCGTTTGAGCCGACGAAATCTCCTTCGCCTTCACCATCGCGTCGAGATAATGCATCAATTGAGCGTCTTTCCGACTTAGATGATGCGGTATTACCAACAAGCAGTGGAAAAGTTGACGGTCCTGACTCGGGTACCGGCGGCGATCCAAAGGTTGATTCCCAAAATCAAGATGAAGTTATGAACGGTGAACCGGAACCCCTGCGGGGAAGCAAAATTACAATTCTCAGCAACATTGTCATCAGTCAGCCCGCAAATAGCGGACAAGGTGTGGTTAGTGGTTCTGGCGTCTCTGGCAACCAGCACAACACTGGTGATGATTCGGACGTTATCTTTGACGATTTTGTCTCTTCGTCGGCTCCGGCGCCAAGTCAATCTGTCGGCTATAGCACCAACAACTCCAACCCCATCAAGTCGTACAGCACAGCCGCAAATTCGTCTAGCTTAATTTCGAAACTACCACTGCCACCGGGAGCCAATGCTAATCAAAAGTTTAGTGACTTTATTAACCCGACTGATTCACCGTATTCACCCGGAGCGAGCGATTTCGAAGATTTATTCGAAGCGGGTGCTGATATGGAGTCACCACCGGCAGCACCAATGAAACAGTCCTACAAACCTATGAAGATAATGTCCAAGGGCGCAAAGAAAGGTGTGTTCGACAATCTCTTCGGAGGTTCACCAAACAACAACTTCAAACGTATGAAGAAACCTCCGCACAAAAAAAGAGGTAGTTAATGCAACTTCAATAGCCTTCTGATTGAACTAATTTCGATTGCGTGCATTTACAGGTAGACAGAGAGGTGATGATGAGGAAGATTTATCCAAGTTGTCCACAAAGGAAAGGGTAGGAAAAGTTCTATTAATTCATTCTTTATCGAAGCAAACAGAATATTGCGCATTTACTATTTTCTTTCTTTGCAGTTCCTTAAAAAATTAAACCGCCTGGAACGAGTGGTGGAAGAAGTGAAATTGGTCATAAAACCTTTCTACAACAAGAAACAAATTAATAAGGAAGAATATAAAGATATCCTACGACGTGCAGTTCCGAAGGTGGGTTTTGTCAAATAAGCAAGCGAAAGCAATTATCGAACCATTGACACTCTAACCGCTTTCTACCTATACTCACAGATTTGCCACAGTCGATCCGGAGAGATCAACCCGATCAAGATTCAGAAACTGATCAAGGCGTACGTGCGCAAGGTGCGTGCTAGACGGCGTCTCACGAAGAAGGTTCAAGGGATGGGAATGATCGGGGGACCCCTCGGTTTTCCGGGAACCAACATCAATCCCATGATCATCTAAAAGGCTGTAGGCAATAGTACGCGAACGACAACATCCGCAGCACTGCAACAACAATGGTAAAACCCTGTTCAACCTTTATGCCAAATGACAGCGGTCGCGGCCAGCATGCGCAGTGGATAACTATACGTGAACGTGTGAGCAGGCATAAGTTAACAGGTTTGCTTCATTGATTATCTTTTATATTTTTTATCGGATTTTTTTGTTTTATGTGCGTTTCCAGCTTTTTAGTGGATGCGCTGACACTTGTATGTAAGTCCTAGCAACACTTATGCTACATTCTGATGCGTTTGCTTGCATATCGAGCGTAAGTTTGTATTGTTTTATTAGTAAAAATTCTTTGGCTGGGAAACCAATCCGAAATAGTGGAATGAATTGAAAACGCCGAGAAAAGTAATGAAAATTATAAATTCTTGGACAACATGAGGATTCCTTATCAAAAAAAAGTTATGTTATTAGCGATTAGTATCGACACAACACACGATCACGCATCAAGTTTACTCGTAATTGTGGTAGAGAGAGACTTAACAGGAAAGTCTATTAGAAATGGGGGTATTTATAACAAGTATATAAAATATTTATTGGATATACACAATTACTAGACCTAAAGTAAGTTGATTAGATTGTGCTAATTGTAGAATATAATCTCTTTAAGGTACATTATCAGTGTAAAGTTTGTCCAATTACACGCTAGCTTTTATCGAATCTACGTTCGCGAGTTCATTCTCTTTCGTCTCCATCACTATACTCTACACCTTCCGTAGCCGTCGAAACGATTGTTTGCTGGTAAACAATGTTCGAGCGTTAGGTCTCGCAAAACAACATGCTTCCCACTAATCCTATCGTACTCTTTTGGAGCAATGTGTGCAAATGAAACCTTTTCACAACCAGATACTGTTGTATGGAAATGCAATTTATTTTTATTATAAAAGATTGCGGCCACTACAGGATGAGTTCGCTAGTTGCACCAAGTAATCATCAATCTAATGTTAGTAAACTTACTGATAATTGGTCTTGTTCCACCTGAACACGATTGATCGAAATGAAAGAAATCAAATAAAATTCCTTGTATGCTGTGTAGGCGAACTACCTACACAAACAGTAAATCGACAAGCGGTAAATAATAACTGATTTGCTAGGCTAGCCGATCGGAGAAATGCTATTCATTTAAATTACACTTATAAATGAGTAATTTTAAATTTGTAGTGTTGCCTACACACATATGAATATAATTATAACAGAGAAAATGCTAATAAAAAGTGAATAGTTTAAGATATTGATCAGTTGCTGTTGACTGTGAAAGAAATGTCCTGCATACAGAAAAACTAATAAAGACGCTTTACATTAATTTCGTCTACTTCTACCGAGGGTTAGCATTCTTCTGTTCTGTTTAGCAGATTGCAGCGGTTGACAGGATCTTGTTTGGCATTGCACATTCAGATTATGGTCTACGAAAAAAGATAGTAATATTTTCCAAAATCCAAGCACTTAATTTGTACGTT
>NW_026683656.1:0-26060 GCF_030247195.1 Topomyia yanbarensis | reverse complement strand
GGAATTGGAATGGAATTGGAATGGAATTGGAATGGAATTGGAATGGAATTGGCATGGAATTGGAATGGAAATTGGAATGGAATTGGGAACTGGAATGGAATTGGAATGGAATTGGAATGGAATTGGAATGGAATTGGAATGGAATTGGAATGGAATTGGAATGGAATTGGAATGGGAATTGGAATGGAATTGGAATGGAATTGGAATGGAATTGGAATGGAATTGGAATGGAATTGGAATGGAATTGGAATGGAAATTGGAATGGGAAATTGGAATGGAATTGGAATGGAATTGGAATGGGAATTGGAATGGGAATTGGAATGGAATTGGGAATGGAATTGGAATGGAATTGGAATGGAATTGGAATGGAATTGGAATGGAATTGAGAATGGAATTGGAATGGAATTGGAATGGAATTGGAATGGAATTGGAATGGGAATATGGAATGGAATTGGAATGGGAATTGGAATGGAATTGGAATGGGAATTGGAATGGAATTGGAATGGAATTGGAATGGAATTGGACTGGAATTGGAATGGAATTGGAATGGAATTGGGAATGGAATTGGGAATGGGAATTGGAATGGATGGAATTGGAATGGAATTGGGAATGGAATTGGAATGGAATTGGGAATGGAATTGGAATGGAATTGGAATGGAATTGGAATGGAATTGGAATGGAATTGGAATGGAACTTGGAATGGAATTGGAATGGGAATTGGAATGGAATTGGGAATGGAATTGGGAATGGAATTGGAATGGAATTTGGAATGGAATGAATTGGGAAATGGAATTGGAATGGAATTGGAATGGAATTGGAATGGAATTGGAATGGAATTGGGAATGGGAATTGGAACTGGAATTGGAATGGAAATTGGAATGGAATTGGGAATGGAATTGGAATGGAATTGGAATGGAATTGGAATGGAATTGGAATGGAATTGGGGAATGGAATTGGAATGGAATTGGAATGGAATTGGGAATGGGAATTGGAATGGAATTGGAATGGACTGGAATTGGAATGGAATTGGGAATGGAATTGGAATGGAATTGGAATGGGAATTGGAATGGAATTGGAATGGGAATTGGAATGGAATTGGGAATTGGGGAATGGAATTGGGAATGGAATTGGAATGGAATTGGAATGGAATTGGAATGGCTTGGAATGGGAATTGGAATGGAATTGGAATGGACATTGGAATGGAAATTGGGAATGGGAATTGGAATGGAATTGGAATGGAATTGGAATGGAATTGGAAGGAATGGAATGGGAATTGGAATGGAAATTGGAATGGAATTGGAATGGAATTGGAATGGAATTGGAATGGGAATTGGAATGGAATTGGGAATGGAATTGGAATGGAACTGGAATGGAATTGGGAATGGAATTGGGGAATGGAATTGGAATGGGAATTGGGAATGGAATTGGAATGGATTGGAATGGAATTGGGAATGGGAATTGGAATGGAATTGGAATGGAATGGAATTGGAATGGGAATTGGACATGGAATTGGACTGGAATTGGGAATGGAATTGGAATGGAATTGGAATGGGACTGGACTGGGAATTGGAATGGATATGGAATGGAATTGGGAGAATTGGCAAGGAATTGGACATGGAAACTGGGAATGGAATTGGAATGGAATTGGAATGGAATTGGAATGGATTGGAATGGAATTGGGAATGGAATTGGGAATGGGAATGGAGGATTGGAATGGGAATTGGAATGGAATTGGAATGGAATTGGACTGGACTTGGAATGGAAATGGGAATGGGAGTGAATGGGAATTGGGTATGGCATTGGACATGGAATTGGAATGGACATTGGGAATGGGAACTTGGAATGGAATTGGAATGGAATTGGAATGGAATTAGGAATGGACATGGAATGGAATTGGAATGGAATAGGAATGGAATTGGGCACTGGATAGGGAATGGAACTTGGGAATGGGAATTGGAATGGGACTTGGAATGGCATTGGAATGGGAATTGGAATGGAACTCGGAATTGGAATGGACATTGGAAGGAATTGGAATGGACATTTGGAATGGCACTTGGACTGGAATTGGAATGGGAATTGGAATGGAATTGGAATGGGACTGGGCAATGGAATGGAACTAGGGAATAGGAATTGGAATGATAATTGGAAGGAATGGAACATGGAAATGCGCAATGGACTTGGAATGGGAATTGGAATGGAACTTGGGCAATGGAATTGGCATGGAATTGGAATGAAATTGGGCATGGAATTGGCATGGGACATAGGCCTGGCACTTGGGACAATGGATGGAATGAAGGAATGGAATCTGACATGGCACTTATGGAATGGAACTTGGAATGGCACTTGGAATGGGCTTGGCAATGGCATTAGGCGCGAGGAGCTTGGACGAGGACCGCATTCCTATTCTATTTCTATTCTATTCTATTCTATTTCTATTCTATTCTATTCTATTCTATTTCTATTCTATTCTATTATCTATTCTATTCTATTCTATTCTATTCTATTTTCTATTCTATTCTATTCTATTCTATTCTATTTCTATTCTATTCTATTCTATTCTATTTATTCTATTCTATTCTATTCTATTCTATTCTATTCTATTCTATTCTATTCTATTCTATTCTATTCTATTCTATTCTATTCTATTCTATTCTATTCTATTCTATTCTATTTCTATTCTATTCTATTCTATTCTATTCTATTTCTATTCTATTCTATTCTATTCTATTCTATTCTATTCTATTCTATTCTATTCTATTCTATCTATCTATTCTATTCTATTCTTATTTCTATTCTATTCTATTCTATTCTATTCTATTTCTATTCTATTCTATTCTATTCTATTCTATTCTATTCTATTCTATTCTATTCTATTCTATTCTATTCTATTCTATTTCTATTCTATTCTATTCTATTTCTATTCTATTCTATTCTATTCTATTCTATTCTATTCTATTCTATTTCTATTCTATTCTATTCTATTCTATTCTATTCTATTTCTATTCTATTTCTATTCTATTCTATTCTATTCTATTCTATTCTATTCTATTCTATTCTATTCTATTCTATTCTATTCTATTCTATTCTATTCTATTCTATTCTATTCTATTCTATTCTATTCTATTCTATTCTATTCTATTCTATTCTATTCTATTCTATTCTAATTCTATTCTATTCTATTCTATTCTATTCTATTCTATTTCTATTCTATTCTATTCTATTCTATTCTATTCTATTCTATTCTATTCTATTCTATTTTCTATTCTATTCTATTCTATTCTATTCTATTCTATTCTATTTCTATTCTATTCTATTCTATTCTATTCTATTCTATTCTATTCTATTCTATTCTATTTCTATTCTATTCTATTCTATTCTATTCTATTCTATTCTATTTCTATTCTATTCTATTCTATTTCTATTCTATTCTATTCTATTCTATTCTATTCTATTCTATTCTATTCTATTCTATTCTATTCTATTCTATTCTATTCTATTTCTATTCTATTCTATTCTATTCTATTTCTATTCTATTCTATTCTATTTCTATTCTATTCTATTCTATTCTATTCTATTCTATTCTATTCTATTCTATTCTATTCTATTCTATTCTATTCTATTCTATTTCTATTCTATTCTATTCTATTCTATTCTATTCTATTCTATTCTATTCTATTCTATTCTATTCTATTCTATTCTATTCTATTCTATTCTATTCTATTCTATTCTATTCTATTTCTATTCTATTCTATTCTATTCTATTCTATTCTATTCTATTCTATTCTATTCTATTTATTCTATTCTATTTCTATTCTATTTCTATTCTATTCTATTTCTATTCTATTCTATTTCTATTCTATTTCTATTCTATTCTATTCTATTCTATTCTATTCTATTCTATTCTTTCTATTCTATTCTATTCTATTCTATTCTATTCTATTCTATTCTATTCTTATTCTATTCTATTCTATTCTATTCTATTCTATTCTATTCTATTCTATTCTATTCTATTCTATTCTATTCTATTCTATTCTATTCTATTCTATTCTATTCTATTCTATTCTATTCTATTCTATTCTATTCTATTCTATTCTATTCTATTCTATTCTATTCTATTCTATTCTATTCTATTCTATTCTATTCTATTCTATTCTATTCTATTCTATTCTATTCTATTCTATTCTATTCTATTCTATTCTATTCTATTCTATTCTATTCTATTCTATTCTATTCTATTCTATTCTATTCTATTCTATTCTATTCTATTCTATTCTATTCTATTCTATTCTATTCTATTCTATTCTATTCTATTCTATTCTATTCTATTCTATTCTATTCTATTCTATTCTATTCTATTCTATTCTATTCTATTCTATTCTATTCTATTCTATTCTATTCTATTCTATTCTATTCTATTCTATTCTATTCTATTCTATTCTATTCTATTCTATTCTATTCTATTCCATTCTATTCAATTCTATTCTATTCTAACCCTTACACAGCCAGTATTGAAAAGCATCCTGGAAAACACTGCAGTTACACTTTAGTATTTTTCTTGTCAATATCAATATTTGTAGCATATTATATGTAATATGTCGCAAATATTAAAACGGCCAGGCCTACTGTGCAGAGTTTGTTTAAAAGATGATTCAAAATTATACGGTAATTAAATTATTCATTTAATGAATAATCAAAGTAGCGAATCCTTTTGAATCTCGAAGCAGGAAGAAACGAGGATAACCGTACCGACCGTTTCAGTTTAAAGGGGATATGATAAATCGTTGGGAGTGACTTGGCTAAGAAGGTTAATGTCACTCCTTTGGTCCTTTGGGATGGGACAAAATTTGAAGACATAAAAAATAACATCACTGCTGATTTGTTTTTCGAGGTTAGGTGCTTGATGCCGAGGGTCGGAGCATTTTTTCAGGAGATATTATGACGGACTGACAGCATCTAAATGTCGGTTTACATAGTTGAGATCGACGGTGTTGTTACCGTTTCGATTAGGTGATGCGTGGGGTGAAGCGGTTGGTTGTTTCAAGGACCGCTTTGTCCAGTGAGTGAAGCTTTTGAATGGCAATCGCACAGGACGACGGGACAAAATTGTATGTCCCTTCAAACTCGTATCCCTTAGCAGAATTGCTATGTTGGATTTGTTCTTCACAAGGTTCGTACCGCACGTCATGTTTTGCACTAAATAAAGGCAAATAGGCCATTATAGTAATAAAACTGCGAGTGGCAAGTATGCAGAGAATCAAAATCTAATCAAAGCCATTCTTAGCACTTTTTTACAGTATTGTATCTGTTATTATTGTCTCGATAATCATTCCTTTTATTGTATCTAAAAGCTCGCTGTGTATTTTGTTTGTTCGGCCCGTAATTATTTGTGTTGTGTTTATAGTTTTTGCTTGGGTGTGCGCAAGTCTTGCCGATAGCTGTATGGCTGAAACCCTAGCCGCTCCTGAATTGGACGCTTAATATAGTTCACATGTTCAGGTGGGCCATTTGGGCTATGAGTACTATATTGACCAAAACCTGACCCGGAAGAATAATGTTGGCTTGCTTTCAATGTACGAGCATTGTCCTTAGCCATGTACCATGTAGTAATAAATTTGTCCATTGACTCTACAGTCAAATTTTCCTCATTCAGCAATAGCTGTTTAAGATTTTCATCCCTGAGGCCCGCGAGAACCCTGTCTTGGATTGCCAAGTCTTTGAATTCGCCAAAGCCGCAGTATTCCGCCTGCAGTTTCACTGCCTGTACGAAATCCTCGGCTGACTCGTCCAATTGTTGGACCCTATGGCTAAACCGAAAACGCTGAACCAAATCGGGCTCCGTTTTGTTTAATTTTTGTTTCAGCTTTCCGATTATTTCATCGTAGCTCGCCGCATTCAATGCGTCTTTTTTATAAATTAATTTAAGTTGCGTATAAACAAAAGGACCGCAAAGGTTCATAAAATGTGACTTCCGTTTAGCCACTATGACTTCGTTAGCCTCAAACGTATAAGCTAAACGGTCAGCCCAATCCCCGAAGGATGTTCCCTTACGGTAAGGTTCTAATGTAGAAGCCATTCCTCCCAGGCTCATTTTTAAAAATTTCCGTTTTCTTAAATTTATTCAGGGAAAGAAAATAAAAAGGAAACACACAGTACGTCGATTCAATTATTTCCAGGAAGATAAAAAAAAAGAATAAATGACTCACCAGAAAATATGTCCGGCCTTTGCCAACAAGGAAAAAAGTTTTAGATAACCTCAATTTTACACGTCACTTCCAGTAGTTTCTCCGGTCGATCGGTCAATCTCAGAGCGTAGTTTGCAAATTCCTATAATGAAATATGAAAAGAAACACTCTTATTATTCAACTCTTTCAATTCTTTTGTGCCTGTTCCCTTGAACAAAAGCTGTTGTTCAACCAACAAAAACCTATTGAAGCCTTGAAATGAATAATACCCGCCGTATAGGGCATAAACAGAATGTTCACTGAATTTCAATTATGCAGAAAAAAAATTTCAAAAAAAAACTTCACTTTACCTTACCGACACTCCGTCGTACCAATCGATGCCAAACCTAGCAACGAACCTTACTTTTCCGACGAATAAACTTTTACCGGTTGAACTTTTACCGATTCCGCTGCTCTCGTCTATCCATCCGTTGGAGAAAATCTTGAGCGGGACTTTTTTACCCACGCGCTGATCCGTTGAATTTTGCAATGGCTGCCTCGTAAAAGGCGCGTCGTTGCTGCAGGAAAATTTTCTCGTTGCTGCCTCTGTGCGGTAAACACTCACGCAACCCACGTTTCAATGCAGGAGAAAAAATCTTTTTATCACCACACTTAACCGCGCGAAGGAAAAATTCACTGCCGAATTAACTTTTCTCGTCGCCACTATTAAATTAATTACTGTGCTGCAAGCCAGCTGAGGGAACTCGAACCGCTATATTTCAGTTCCTTCTTATTCATGTCAATGTTCGTGTTGACATAACTGTACTACTGTCATTATCGTACAGTAGAGGCTTAGATAGTACATACAGAAATACTAAAGAAAGCCACGTCTCACCACTATAGTTACTATATTCATAGTTAGGCGGAGACACTGAGCGGAGCCAATTGAACACGTCAAATGGCGGAGCCAATCGAGCATGACGTCACATAACATGTTCTCTTTGGATGTATATGGAAAGGTATTGTAATTATGGTCATAATTATTTTACTCTTTTCTTGTGTTATCGAGTGTAGAGAAACGAGAAGATCAAGATTTTTTTGTAACACAAAGAGATATTCGCACAAGTATGAAATCATATCATCAGATCTTCGAATTGGTTTTCTATTCGTACATGTAAAGTTCGTACTCACGACGACAATGAAATCATTAAGCTAGAGCTTGAACATTTGCATGGGTTGCTAGTGTTTTCTTCCTGGAATAAGAGCTGCCAGTTTTCCGGCTTTTCTGTCCGCCTAACTCTATATATAGGAACTCTACTCACCACGACAAATCGGGAAGAGTATGACTCTGACGATCCCCATCGTGAGAAATCTGTTACTGCTCCTAAAAACTGTACTCGAACGAGATTTGTTGTAAAGGTAAAAACATTTGTCATGAGCGACCGAATATAACAGCTACAGGAAGCGCTGACACAAAACCGAAGCAAACAGCTCCAGGTCCTGGAAAATTGAGAGCTTCCAGCGTTTCAAGAAACACAAAAAATGGGTTATCTTCTCGCTGATGAACAATCGAACTTTCTTCATGGTCTTTGCTACAATTTTAAAGAGATGGCCTACTTTACTGCCCATGATCAAATATTTGTCCCTTTTTTCTTGCTATGCAACTATGAAAACGAGCGTTAAGTTTGTAACAATTTTCGCTATTTTCAATTGGAAGTCATTGCAGTTCGTTATTTAATCTTCTATCAACTTTAGATTTGATTTCAATGCTATTTATTGTGAATGAATCTAGTCCCATTCAGATAGGGCCGTTCGTTGCATACTCTTTTGACACTGTTTGTGAAATTTCAGTTTAGTGCCCCATTTTCATAGCGCATTTATCCTACTTATTTTAATATTTATTTTTACTTATTTTATACAGCAGATTTCAGCATCCCTCTAAGCTTGGTGCCCTTGGCGGGGGTCAACCTGACCAACCAAACACTAAAGGTCTGCATAGCCCCTTGGCCAACCAGCTCAATTAACATTTTGTAGCTGGGTTGCTTCGTACCGTATCGTACTTTGTTGTACCGAAAACCCGAGCCTAAAGTACCTGCCAGAATACATTTCTGAATTTCTCTGCTGGTGGGCTCATCGGCGGTCACCATGTTGACCATACAATCCTCCGGTAAAATCTTTTCCCTTTAAATCCTAAATCACCCAGTGGAGGGCTCTACCCAATTACCTCCTCTGTCACACGGCACTTAATCTTTATTATTCTTCAACCATATGATTTCCTTCTGATCCTCAATTAGATTTGGTGTTGGGAATCTGGTAGAATGTGGTTGCTCGATGCTAGCTTTTTCACATCTTCTGTCCTGCCGAGCAAATTTTTCTGCAACGCTACGACCCCGAAGTTACGAGTTTACAGTCCATCGTGCAAAATTCGGTCGATCCCTTGGAAGCCAAGCGACTTACTGTTCCAAATTTCCAATAGCACTCTGGGGTCGAGTGTGCATCTTCGTCGCGAGCGGTTGACTCTCGTAGAGCTCCCTTCGAGTCGATTAATTTTCATCATTTTTGGCACAGTTTAATGTCTCCCGGTTATCAAAAGTGTTAATAACGCTGCAATTTAACAATTATACAAAGTGAAGTGGTTTATAAAAGCATTTTTCGGCATATTTTCGACAGACGCGAGTGGTGACAGTTTGTGAAAATTGAATTCCGGCAAATGAAAAAATATCTTTTCCTCGCATTACGGGCCGTCGATTCCCGATGCAAGGACAATAAAAGTGTACAGAAAACATCTAAAAACACAGTGTACATTGTAAAAATAGTGAAAAATGGTTTTTCAGAGAAAAAAATTCGATCAGAAAAGAGAAAAAATATGGCAATAGACTTATCCAGCTGCGTTAGTATTGTGCCGTTTTGACGTTTAAATTGGGAGGAAAACAAATCATTTGCACTGCGAATTGGGAGGAAAACAAACCGCTTGTGGGCTTAAGGGGAGGGCGGTAGTATAAAAATGCGAGATCTCGGTGTGCGTATTTTAAACGTCAGATATCTCAATAAGAAAAATTGACATTCAAATAATTGGCGTTTCACCAGAGACTAGCGACTACCAGGTGTCGCCCAAAATTCTTCGCCCGAAAAATAGGTGGCAAACCAGCCGGTCGGTGCTCAGCTAATTTCGTCCGCGTCCCTTGTCACCTATTTTTTTATTGAGTGTTTCATCGGCGGTGCTATCTTTAAAAATGAGCCGCCTTGGATATTCAACTGTTTTTTTACTGTATTATTTTATTGCAAATGAGTAGAGGTTTTGAGTCTTTTATATTCGGGATTGCAGATATTTTGTCGCATGTAAATTTTGGGTGTTCGTTGATGTGATGGCGCTGTAAGGGAACACGTATCTGCCGGTCGGCAAACTTTTCTTTGGACTGAGCAAACTAATTTTTATGTTTCTTTAGGGTTTGTTTTACCAACGGGGGAACTGATTCACAGAGCATTCGATGTGCTTTGTGAAAACACATGGCCTTATTTGAGTGGAATGATGACTTCAATCATGTATAAGGTTTGAGCATTTACAATTCGCGAGAGGGATCGGGGACCGGTTGGCAATTACCTTCAGTAATGTCAGCACGAAGAATAAGTGTTTTGCTGTCATTTTCATTCCTTAGTTTTCTATTCTATCGAATGCCTCCACGCGAGTCTAAGTCGATTGATGACATTTGGTCCTTAGACCGGCGACGACTGGGAGCTATAAGCCTTCTGCCGATAGTAGCAGAATGAGAGTATGCGATACAGCCGAGAAAACAATACCGTAAAAGTTGTTCGGAAATCAGCGCCAATAAGACTTTAATTTGACTAGTATCGATGATCGCGGGTCAATACGTACTGAAAATTCGCCGCGTCTGTTTTAATGAATCTAATTTCAAGTTCCGTTATTGGTAACAAGCCCGTGCATCAGGTTAACGATCATCTGTATTTCCCTTCAATGTTCGATATAATCGTTCGTATACGTGTATTTCACAAACAATCCGATATTAGAAATAGGAAATACTTTCGTTGATTTATAACATCTAGAGCTATCATAACTCTCTGTCTGTATAGCGTTTTGTCGCTCGGTAGTTTGCAACCCAAAAAATATATCGTAGAGAAGGAATAGCGAAATTAGTCTAAATAATGTCGCAATAAATAGTGATCCGGCCCATTACACAGATAAGATTAGCTTTTCTAGGCAATACTCCCACGATCGGCTGTGTGGATGTGAAATTGCTTTTGTTTGGAAAGCATAGGATACTCTCGGTAGATCTTATTGTTCGAGCGATCGTGTTCTCGAAAACTAACTGAACTACTACCTAATAAACTATGCTATACAGGTCGCATCGCTTGCTTGGAGCGAATTCTAGACCCTATTCCCTTCCAAACCACCAACTCCGCGATACCTGTGGAAGATTCTGATGAACCTTCTGTATAAGATTCCTCATTTTATTCAAACGATCGCCGGGTAAAATCAGCACCGACACGATAGAAACCACGAAAAAATTCGTTGCGTGGTTGAATATTATTAAAAAATATAAGCAGTGCTCCTTATAGCCGGCTATCCGGAGTTCAAGGTGCTTATTTTGCTAATCGTATTAATACAACAAATGATAAATTTCCCAAATTCTCGGCAACCGGCTGCCCAGAGCAATTATTACATGATAACGCTATTGGCACACTTACTAACAACTCTCCCCATCCCGTGATACATGTGGAGATACAGAGGATTCCTCGGTCTCTAGTAGCAACATGTATCGGACTAACATTCCTTCCTTTCCCAGAAGATCTGCATTCGGACGTGGCCGGCGTCGGTATTGATCAGCATGCAGGGATCAGAATAGATTGTACAATGTGGCTCATCATGTTATTCCCAAGCATGTTGCTCCAATGAACATTTTGCAACCTAATTTGGTTCTGGTCAATAACGGAGTAGAAACTACGGGCGATCTCTTATGCTTATGCTTATGCAAATTTCCAATAGCACTCTGTGTTTCCGGACGGCTTGTTACACCTGCACAAAACTCTTATCTGGTCGGATGCTTCTCATTTCGCTACTGAAGGTGACGATAGCCCACAGATTATCCGTTGTGTGTCCAACAAAAAGAAAACAGGCCGACAGGTTACCCGGGTATCCGCAAATTAAAAAGTTTGTAGCTATGTCATTTTTTATCGATTTAGAACACTTTTGGATGTTTTGAATTCAGGAAATCATCCACTTTTAGAATCAGTGAAATTGAACATGACGAATAAATCTGGTTAATCCCGCTAATCCGGAAGGATATTCCAGTACTGAGAAACAATTCGTGACCTTGGAATTAATTCGGAGGGTTCTTATCGTTGTGGGATCATATGACGATTTGACCTCGGAACGGTCTCTCACGGGCCTGCTCCGGAAAGACGGTTGCGGGGTCAATTATATTATTATACATTTTATATCCCAGTATTGGAACTTACCGGAAATCCGAATAACCGGGAACAAGATGCATTTTTACAGATTCTAAAAGTGGTTGAGTTCTGGAATTCAAAACATCCAAATGTGTCCATATTGTAGAAAAATGCCATAGCTACGAGTATTTCGGTTTTGGTGGTACGCGGGTAGCCTGTCGGGCTGTTGCGGGTCAAATATATCCAAAAGCCCTTCCTCAAACCCCCGATCACTGTATCATTAGTTTTTTTTCCACAAAAGGAATACTCGGTATTATTCTAAGATGTCACTAAGTTGCAATTTCCGGCTTGGGAAAGAGTACTGAAATTGCATGAATTAAAATCTGCAAATGAGTTCGCTGTCGGACACATAACGGTTAAGTGCGACCTTGTGAATAGAGTTTTAACCTCACCTTGCTCACCGTGATTAATACGCAAAGCTGCCGCAAAGCTACTTGGTCAAGTTTGAATACGTTTTATTCTGTTGATTCGAAATGGATAAAAAACGTGCATTCATTTCATTATTGAAAGTTTAATTTAAAAAATCGTTTTTAAGAGCAATATATGCACCACCGCGGAAAACTGTATTTATGAGATAGTTGGGTTAATCAGAAATATGTAAGAGGGCGGCAAATTTAACTTTTAGCCCCGAGCGGCAAAAAGCCTAGCGCCACTACTGCTGCTGACAGCCGGGAGTACTCAACTTCCTTATCTTTATCTGTCTCGCTGAAGAGCGAAGAATGCGGTTACTTAGCATTGCGTTTATCCAACCAGAGACATATGCAGATACTCCATGACCGCGCGTCGCTTCCAGAATAGACTGGAAGGACACGTTGTTGAAAGCTCCCTAAAAATCTTAAAATACACCCAAGCTAGATTGCTTGAGCGAGAAGGCCTTCTCAATGCTCAATAAGCAAGATCGTGAAGCAGAGTGATCGTGGATTTCCCACACTGATATTCATGTTGCATTTTATGTGTTCCTGATGTAATGATCTAATGGATTCCTTTCCAAAGCGTTTAGAAGAAACGAACTTAAGCTGATGGGCCTAAAACTCTTGGCATCTTCATAGCTTGAGCGCCCCCCTTTGGGAATCAATCTAACAGTTATATCTTGTCATGCTTTCGGAATACCCGACAGCAAGACTGGAAAGCATAATTTTGTTCAAAACATATTTGAGAATATCAATTCCCTTTTGCAGTAGCAAGGGATTTGTATAGAGAAAAGATGTCAACTGCCCACTTGACCGATTCAGTGGAAACCACGAGTCCGAATCACCAGAATGAAAATTGTGAACATTGTTCAGCTGCGAATCGATAAAACTTGGCAAGTGTGAATCGAAGGGGCAATAAAGAACTGCTTTAACTGCTATCTCATAAACACCAACTCTGACTTTTTGGAAAATCTTTCGATTTTGAGAAACAATATCCATGAAATTTAGTTCTGCTACAATATGATACAAAGCTTTTGAAATCATCAGGGGCCCTGTTCGCACAGTCACGTCAGCAAGTAACTAGAAGGAAATTTCCTTCTTGTCAATAAGTGACCTGACTGTAAGAATAGGGCCCCAGAAGAAGATGACTCGTTATGGGGCAGATATGCTGAACAATATATATACTTTTTGTCTGTAACATAGTCAACGTACAGTCTATTGACAGTCAACGTAACTGTGACCGCACAGATATCGCGAGTTGTAAGCTCCGATTTGAGACACGCGTTAATAGCCCTATTCGCAAGAATGCGTGCACGAGGCATTTCACGAGACATTGAAGAAAGCGTTAATTAACTTTCCAATAAAGAAGTTTCCTTTATGGTAGTACGGTTCGTGAACCAATGCTATGGAAGCTTTGCCCTCCTGCATAAGTCGAGATAGATCCATGGTTGCTGTACGTTTATGCTGCAGACTGATTTGTGCTATTCTAGCCCTTGTTAATTTCGATAACAGTACATTTCATTTCCAACATATATTGCAAAACAACTAGTGGACACCAAGCAAGTTGGGATGTGCACACATGTAGTGAGCCATATCACGATTAACCCTCAAAAAGGCAAGCTAAAATTGTGTCTTCAAGAATCTTTGCTTCTAAGACAGAATGAAATCAAAAGTCCAGAGTGGTCCGAATCCAGAATTTAGGATGACAAAAACATTTGTGGCTAAACTACTGGCTCTAGAGATTTCATGTCTTCGGAACAAATAATCTGTGTCAATTGGGGCATCTTTTGAGGTGGGTGACATTAGGGTGGTCCTTATTGTTTGTACGATCTGAAAATTATTTTCGAAGCAAGAAGAGATAGAACAATGAAGTGTTCCTCAAAATTGTAGTACAACCTTTTTCAAGCAACTTTGCTGAGGACGTCTTATTTGTAACTTTAATGGTTTTAGTTTTACAGCTATTAAACTGTTGTGTGATAGGGTATCCCTAGCAAAATCAGTTTTTTCGTTATAACTTTTTACGTTTTTTCCGTCAATGGCGTCTTCACAAAACTTTTAGAGCTTATTGAGATTTACCTAGACATATTTGAGATAGCTCATTTAGTTCAAAAATTATGAGCATTTTTAGCAAAAAAACACAACCTTTTCAAATGTTGATATCTTAAAATGGAGCAAGTGAAATTGATTTCTTCTTTTTGCATTCGAAAGACCACAATTGATAGTATGTTTTATGAAAAAATCTCAGAGGTCATTATTGTTTAACTCATTTTAATTTAGTTTGAATATTGAGAATATTACTACTATTTGTAACATTAAAAGTAAAACGGTCAGTGTAACCTAGCAACTATTTTTAAAATAAGATCAGATAGATAAACAAAATCTCAAATAAAACTGCCCGAGTGTGGCAAAGGGTCCACTGAGTTGTTGTTTCTAATGTAGTCATGTATCAATCCATCTGAACAGCGGAGAACGTAGTGTGATGTTTGGATAGCCATCCTAGTCACACATATTTCAATTTACTGTATCAACTTTGTTAGCTATTTTCGGAAAATTTATGAATAAGAGAAACGAAAGATGTTAAAATCGAAAAACAGATAGGTATTCTAAAGTTATTCATTCGTAAACTTAGAACGGAAAGCTAGAGCTAGGCAGGATCATATGGGCATGATCGAAAGGAAATGTTAAGAATCGGTGGTCGATGACGACGTTTTGAGAAGGAAACACCAAAGTGGCGTGTTGGAAAGACGACAAATCGTTAAAGAAAAGATCGAGCCTTCGAATTAATGAGCCATTACTCAGTTGAGGCAATCGATTGCCTTGTAAGCAGCGCATCTGGGTTCCAGTCCCGGCCCCGCACATAGAGTCAGAAAATTTTTCTAACCCGAAGAGGCGAATGACCTTAAGGTTAAAACCTCTATAATCGAAATAAAAAAAATCTTTAATCTTAAATATATTATAGCCATCCTAGATCTACGGACACTGCAGACAAAATTACTTTCAAAATCGTAATAAACAACAAAAAATTTAAGCTATACCAATATGATACCGTTCCGAAGTAAACCGATTTGTTCAATTTTCCTGCCAACAAGTGCCAAGCTCTACAGTATTTAATTGCAAATTTCTGTAGCGATTGTGATACGTCCAACATCATTTATTTTCCCACTGATTCCTCGATAAACGTTGATTATATTCATCTGCTGGATTGTAGGGCCCTACATCGCCGCGCTTAGTGGACTTTGTTTCTGGCTTTGCACTAAAACCGTTGAATGGCACGGGATGATCGATTTTAAATTATGTACTTGTTTACTCATCTTCATCGGTTCTTCGTTTCGGTTTAGGGAAGTCTATAGCTGGTCGCCTCCAACCCCATATCCGTCGGCACCTCCAAACAGGCGGCCGTTGATTCGAGGCCAACGTTGCAACGTTAGATTTTTTTCTCTCCGTCACAGAATCACGATTATTCCGTGATTTGAACGGTCTATGTTTCGTGCTCATCATCCTCATCGTCATCTTCCTTCCGATCGGTGCCAGCATGACTCAATCACCGGCATTATCTATTCATCCCCGTACACATTCCCTCACTATAAAGTACACACCCGGAGGAAAATCGTTACGGTCTGCTAAGCCGATCCGAACCGGGGATCGTCCTGGCCGGAAAGAAGCTTTCCGACCTACCACGGGGGAAAACCTCTCTCGATTATCCTATCGCTCAACGTCCGACCACTCCATTTTCCAAGATTTTCGAATTCTTCACTACCAGCTAGCCAAACGCGACCTTCCGTTGGCTGTCCGACACTCGCCGCTCTGGGGCAGCGTGTCCCGCTTCAGATGAGGAAAAGGTTGGAGAGGAAATTTTATTTAACGATTCGAATACTTTTCGTGTTTCGCCTATTCTTCACTGTCGCCCGTCATCACTGGTCGTTGCTCTAACGGCTTTGGCCAACAGGGACCCAAAGCAGCAGCATCAGCAATAGCAGTAGCAGCACGTGGGTGGCAAACGATTGGAATTTAGCCGGATATCGTCGCCACGACCGCATCGTGTCGTTCTCATCGTTGTAGTCGTTATTGGTATGACCAGGAAATATCGATGGCCGGGGTGTGATCAGCGATGCATTACAGTATAGAGCAGTGGAAAGCAACAGTACTTGCTAACTTGATATAGGTGTCATAGTTTGGTTCATGTACGGGAATAGTTCAGTTGGCTTTGTGTTGAGGGGGAGGACGATATTGAAAATTGTGAACTTAAAAGCTGACTAAGTATCAAATTTTTGCTGCAATGAATTTTTAAATACGTCCTAAAATCTACGAACCTTTCAAAGGGTGATTGACTGTCATATTTGGAGAAAAAAATCGTTCTACACATACCATCAAATCTCAACCGTTACAGAGTTATTGAACTTTTTGTGCAAAAAGACTTATTTATCTTAATACCTCTAACTCGAAAAGTGTACTTTGTATTTTAAACCTTTTAGTTCCATTGGAAAGATAATGAAAATTTCCTATTGTAAAATGTTCTCATATCTTTCAGTTAATCAATTTAAATTATCTTTTAGTTGTAAAGCAGTTAAAAGTTAGTGTTTTTGATGAGGTATTTGTTAATTTTCTCAAAATAATGAATTATGATTATATCAATATCTATTATCCAAAAGTTGGGCCTCAGAACGATTCATAATTTGTTCTTCAACATCATATTCCTATCTATTCTCGTTCATTGTAATTTCATTACTAAACTTTTCCTGTTATCGACTTGCAAGTGCTTAAAAGACTTACCTTCAAGATGTGCTTTATATCGCTATTTCCAATGTTTCATTGGATAGCTGAGAAAATTTCCTTTTGATGTATGTACAAATATCTTTTAGTAAAGTGTACTAAACGACTTGTTACTAGGAAAATAATTCAAAATTAGCATTTTTTTGGAGAATTTTATGATTATTCTAGTTATTATTCAACTAAATTTATCGCTACTGTTGTTCATTTGGTGCACGCTTTTCATTTCGCTGCAATTCATTAGTTAACAATAATTAACATAGTTAACACATCTCACCACAAATGTAATGGGTTCGAAATCGTCGTTTTTGGATATGAAATGAGGTGAAAAAATGATTTTGTGTCGAAATAAAAAGAGATAATTGAATGAAGTCAAAAAAAAAGATTTGTAGAACTTGCTCAGATGCATTAATTCCATGATAATAATGGTGATAAACTTTAACCTAATTTACTTTCAAAAGAATACTAAATTCACTTAACTGAAAGGTATTAATACATTTTTCACCGCAAAATTTTCCTGGCTTTCGAATAAAATGAAGAAAAGGTACAATAAGTGCCATACTTTTTCAATTAGAGTTAGTACTAGTGAAAATGAGATAAAAAAGCTTTCAAATGGTTTAAAATATCACCTTGATGTCAAAGAGAAAGTAACAGGAAATGTTATGAGCCTTTGAAAAACTTATTTTTGTTGATAAAGAAACGCGAATAACTTCTGGAAAGGTCGTAAGAAAACAGAAGAACTGTGTTGTTAAAACGAAATTAGAAATATCTCGAGAACTACTACATTTCAGAAATTTTTTATTATGAACATTTTGATTTAAAATAGTATTTAGAATCATATTCAAAAAGAAAATTGTATTTTTGACTGCAAGTAGTATGAATTATAAAAATATGTCAAAAGTTCTTATTAGGAACTTTTTTATAGAAAGCTTGTCCATGATCCAAATACACTGAAAAAGTTTCTTTTAGGGTCTCTAAAACGATAAACAACGCGAATAACTTTTAAAAAGGGCATAATCACACGAATTAACTGTTTTTGTTTGAACAAAATTCCAAATATCTCGAAAACTATCGCATTTTGGAAGAGTTTTGTTAAATACATTTTGATTTAGAATAAGACTAAGAATTATTTTCTGTAATAAAATTAAAGTTTTGTATGTCAATTAGTATGAAATTTAAAACATGTATAAAGTTGTTAGAAAAACTTTTTTACCGATAAGTTCTCTATCATAGAATCACATTCAAAATATTTCTTTTCTCTGTAGGTTTTTGTTTCTAAAATATAAAAAATAAGCAAAAATGGGTTTTTTTGCAATTTAAATTTTTAACACAAATTTTTGTTTTTGTGAAAAATAACACAATTTTTTTCAGCGTATATTTTTTCGCACATAAATATTCATTCCCGGAAACTTGTTCTCAGAAAGTTTTGCTGTATAAAATACAGTAATCGAACAAAAAAATTTGAAATTAATGCATGTAGAAATGTTAAGGCCCTTTTAAAAAATTGCTCTTGTATCAAAATATTGCATTATCAGAGAAAATAATGGAGATTCATAAACCGAACACAACTTCAAAGTTTCGTTCGTATCGAATATGGTCATATTTTGTGGTCGGCCAGTTTCTCATGGAATCCCTCAACTGTTATATTTGTGTGAAAAAGCATTGAATAATAAAAGTTGCGTTTTCGCATGATCTCGCCGGAATTTTTTTTGTAATATTTGTATTTGTGTATTTGTGTTTTTGAAATGTTTATGTAACTTATGTATTCTGCAAATGTTAGAAGCAAATAATTTTTTTTAAAGGTGGAGCCAATTTTTTTAGCTTTTTCTGATTATTTATAATTATATCGAGAAGATTGTGTGAAAATATCAGAATGGAATTCGAAGTTTTTACGAGATATTTTCATTATAACAGGCTTATCACTGCGCGTTTAGTGTAAAATCGCCTGTTTTAAGTTTATGATTGTAAAATCTCGCAAAGAATTTCATATCCACTCTCAAATTTTTACATAATCTTTCTAACATGATTCTTCATATTTAAAGAAAAAATAAGAAAAAAAAATTGGCGCAACTTAAAAAAAATTGTTTCTATTAATTGCAGATTGCATAAGTTTTATAACAACAAATAATTTGTAAATTTTTTTTCCGTAATCCAATTTAAAGACGCTACTTTTAATTTTTTTACAAATATCGAATCGTTTCCGAGTTATCAGTGATTGAAAAATGTTCAATTTAAAAACTATAAAAGTTAAAAAACTAATAACTTGAAAAAAAAATTATTGAATACTTTACGCTGACGTCACAAATGAACTGAGTGTTCATTTTTGACAGTTCGCTTGTACTGTTTACATGGACTTAGAAAATGATTCGTAACCCAACTTTGTACCGGGAAACAAGTGCTTTTTGTTCTCTCCGGTGTGGTTTAGTTTTTTCGGTGGTACGAAGGTGCTTGCTGTGGCAGAGGCTGCAGTAAAGCATTACTAATAAACAGTCCCGCGAGTGATAATTGTTACCTGCGATATCAGTTAAAGTAGTGCAGTGAAGTGCGTTACTAAACATTTTTCTTGCCTGAAAGACGGCTTTGTTTAGACGAGCTATATCAGCTCTAATGTGTGAAGGTCACGCGGGTGACGAATAAAACAAACGAAGGATCAATTCACCTACCAGCTCGTCAGGAACCAACTGGTGAAGTGTTTCGTTTTTTACTTTTCTTATCGATTTTTTTCTTTTTATTGCTTTTGATTTTTTATTTTGATTTAAGTTAAACAGTGCGGTCGAGCGTGTTGCTCCCGCAACAAAATGGAACAAACAGAAGGATCACCCTCCGAAGAGGAATATTATGAAGAAGAAGAACGTATATCTGATACTGAGACAGATAATGTTATGGTCGATCCACTTCCCCCACTTTCCCCCAATGTCTCACAGCCCCCCCGAGTCAAGGTTTACCAGGATGGATCCGCTGGTCCTTGGGTGGTATACTTTCGGCCCAAAAATAAACCGTTAAACAGCATAACTGTTGCACGGGAGCTGACAAAACGTTACTCGGCCGTAACCGAGATTAAAAAGGTTCAGTCAGACAAACTGCGCGTAGTCGTTACTGACTTGAAACAGGCCAATGATATCGTTAGAAATAGCCTCTTTACGCTGGAGTATCGCGTCTACATCCCTTCTCGTGATGTGGAGATCGACGGTGTGGTAAGTGATGCGGGTCTAACTGTCGATGATCTGATGAATGATGGGGCTGGCCGCTTTAAGGACCCTAACCTTCAATCAGTTAAGATTTTGGAGTGCAAGCAATTGCACTCAAAGTCCATCGAAGATGGTAATTACTATCCATCAGACTCGTTTCGCGTAACCTTCGCCGGATCTGCACTTCCGAGCTACGTTGAAGTGGGAGGAGCTCGTCTACCTGTACGCCTGTTTGTACCGCGGGTCATGAATTGTTCCAATTGCAAGCAGCTAGGTCACACGGCCACCTACTGTAGCAACAAGCAACGGTGCGGTAAATGTGGGGAACGCCATGCGGATGATACTTGCAGTAGCCCCGCTGAGAAGTGTGTTTACTGTGGGGAGAATCCGCATGCACTTTTGACATGCCCAACGTACAAACTTCGCGCGGATAAACTGAAGCGATCCGCCAAAGATCGCTCCAGACGCTCTTACGCAGAAATGCTTAAAAGAGCTGTTCCACTTATCTCCGAAAACCCATTCGCTCTCTTGCCAACTGACGATAACGCCTCTAACGACCCTTGCGAGGGGCATTCTTTGGCTCCGCTTGGAAACTCTAGGAAAAGACCTAATCAAAACTCACCTGAACTTCCTCGTAAGGGTCCTAGGTTGTCCCAAACAAGGGTACAAAATAAAAATAATTCATCAACTGGAAGGGCTGGTACAAATCCGAAGATAATACCTCCTGGTTTTGGGAAATTGAGATACAACCAGGAGTTCCCAGCACTCCCCGGGGCACCAAAAATCCCAAGTGCTCCAATTTTACAGTCAGAAACTCAACCTAAAACGGGATTCCTTAAATTTTCTGACATTGTGGACTGGATATTCACAGCTTTCAACATTACCGATCCTATGAAAAGCTTGCTGGTTGCTATTCTACCAACAGTAAGAACATTTTTAAAACAGTTGACTGAACAATGGCCCCTCCTTACAGCGATCGTATCCTTCGATGGCTAACTTATTAGACGGAATCAGGGATCTGATCACTGTTTTACAGTGGAACTGCAGAAGTATTATCCCCAAAATTGATTCATTAAAACACTTGCTAAATTACAATCATTGTGATGCATTTTCCCTATGTGAAACATGGCTAACTTCTAATATAAACCTCAACTTCCACGATTTTAACATTATCCGCTTGGATCGAGAAGACTCATATGGGGGGGTACTTTTAGGGATCAAAAAGTGCTACTCCTTCAATCGAATCAACCTCCCTTCGACGCCAGGCATTGAAGTTGTCGCTTGTCAAACAACAATCAAAGGCAAAGATCTTTGCATTGCTTCTATTTACATTCCTCCTAGGGCCATGATGGGATATCGAAGATTCTCCAACGTGATTGAACACCTTCCCTCGCCCCGCCTGCTTCTTGGAGACTTTAACTCTCACGGTACGGGGTGGGGCTGTCTATACGACGATAATCGATCTTCGACAATTCAAGACCTTTGTGACAACTTCAATATGACAATTCTGAACACAGGGGAAATGACACGAATTCCTAGACCACCTGCGCAAGCAAGTGCACTGGACATATCTTTATGCTCGACATCACTACGGTTAGATTGCAAGTGGAAGGTAATATCTGATCCCCACGGTAGTGACCACTTACCAATTGTAATTGCAATCACCACTGGTTCAAGACCATCGACACCAATCAATGTTCCCTATGACCTCACACGAAACATTGATTGGAAGAGCTACGCTGCTGAGATATCCAAAACTATCGATTCAACACAGATACTTCCCCCGGAGGAAGAATATAAGTTTTTGTCCAACTCGATTCTCGATAGCGCGATTCAAACTCAGACGAAACGAGTACCCGACGTGAACACCCAAAAACGTTCTCCCAACCCGTGGTGGGACAAAGAGTGCTCAGACGTGTACGCGGAGAAAGCTGCCGCGTATAAAACTTTCCGGAACGACGGGTTAGTTGCTAGTTATCGAGTGTACGCGATATTAGAAAAGCGAATGAAAAATTTAATGAAAGCTAAGAAACGCAGTTACTGGCGCCGGTTTGTCGACGGGTTAACAAGAGAAACATCGATGAGCACTCTTTGGGGCACGGCCCGACGTATGCGAAACCGAAACAGTACTAACGAGAGCGTGGAATATTCAAACCGTTGGATATTCGATTTCGCCAAGAAGGTTTGTCCGGATTCCGCCCCGGCACAGAAAATCTACCGCGCCGCGTCGCCTTACAATACCGCGAACGAAACACCGTTTACGATGGTGGAGTTCTCACTTGCTCTCTTATCATGTAACAATAAAGCCCCGGGGCCAGATAGAATTAAATTCAACTTATTGAAGAATCTGCCAGACTCTGCCAAAAGACGCTTGTTGAATTTATTTAATAGGTTTCTTGAGGGTAACATTGTCCCACATGACTGGAGACAGGTGAGGGTCATCGCCGTCCAAAAACCAGGAAAACCAGCCTCCGACCACAATTCGTATCGTCCGATCGCAATGCTGTCCTGTATCCGGAAGTTGTTCGAGAAAATGATCCTGTTTCGGCTCGACAATTGGGTCGAAACAAATGGCTTACTGTCAGATACACAATTTGGCTTCCGCAAAGGCAAAGGGACGAACGATTGCCTTGCGTTGCTCTCAACAGAAATTCAAATGGCATATGCTAACAAAGAGCAGATGGCATCAGTATTCTTGGATATTAAGGGGGCTTTCGATTCAGTTTCGATCAACATTCTTTATGAGAAGTTGCACCAGCATGGTCTTTCGCCAATTTTAAATAACTTTTTGCTAAACCTGTTGTCTGAAAAACAAATGCATTTCTCGCATGGCGATTTATCGACATCACGATTTAGCTACATGGGCCTTCCCCAGGGCTCATGTCTAAGCCCTCTCCTCTACAATTTTTACGTGAATGACATTGACGAATGTCTTGTCAATTCCTGCACGCTAAGGCAGCTTGCAGATGACGGTGTGGTCTCTATTACAGGTCCTAAAGCCGTCGACTTGCAAGGACCACTGCAAGATACCTTGGACAATTTGTCTGCATGGGCTCTCCAACTGGGTATCGAGTTCTCCACGGAGAAAACTGAGCTAGTCGTATTTTCTAGAAAGCGTGAACCAGCGCAACTACAGCTTCAATTAATGGATCAAACTATTGCTCAGGCTTCAACATTCAAATATCTCGGGGTATGGTTCGACTCTAAAGGTACCTGGGGATGTCACATTAGGTATCTGAAACAGAAGTGCCAACAAAGGATCAACTTTTTCCGTACAATAACTGGAACATGGTGGGGTGCCCATCCAGGAGACCTAATCAGGTTGTACCAAACAACGATATTATCAGTGTTGGAGTACGGATGTTTCTGCTTTCGCTCCGCTGCGAACATACACTTCATCAAACTGGAGCGAATCCAGTATCGTTGCTTGCGTATTGCCTTGGGTTGCATGCACTCGACCCATACGATGAGTCTCGAAGTGCTGGCGGGCGTTCTTCCGCTGAAAAATCGATTCTGGGACCTCTCATATCGATTGCTCATTCGATGCGATATTCTGAACCCATTGGTGATTGCAAATTGCGAAAGGCTTGTCGAGCTTAATTCTCAGACCCGATTCATGTCCTTGTACTTCGATTACATGGCACAGAACATCAATTCATCTACATATAACGTCAACCGTGCTCATCTCTTAGATACTTCTGATCCAACTGTATTTTTCGATACATCCATGAAGGAAGAGATTTGTGGAATTCCGGATCATATTCGCCCACAAGTGGTCCCAAATATTTTCTATAACAAATACCATCAAGTCGACTGCGCCAAAATGTTCTACACTGACGGATCAATTCTCGACGGGTCCACAGGCTTCGGTATCTTCAACGAAAATCTTGCTGCCTCATTCAAACTCAATGATCCTGCTTCAATTTACGTCGCAGAATTAGCTGCCATTCAGTATACTCTCGGGATCATTGACACCCTGCCCTCAGACCATTACTTCATCGTTTCGGATAGTCTCAGCTCCATTGAGGCCATCCGTGCGGCGAAGCCTGGAAAGCACTCACCGTATTTCCTGGGGAAAATACGGGAATATCTGAGTGCTTTATCTGAAAAATCTTACCAGATTACCTTGGTTTGGGTCCCGTCACATTGTTCTATTGCGGGCAATGAGAAGGCGGACTCTTTAGCCAAGGTGGGCGCATTAGAAGGCGACACTTACGAAAGACCAATTTGCTTCAACGAATTTTTCAGTATCTCTCGTCAGAGGACGCTCGATAGTTGGCAAACCTCATGGAGCAATGGGCATCTGGGACGGTGGCTACATTCCATTATCCCGAAGGTATCAACGAATGCTTGGTTTAAGGGGTTGGATGTGAACCGGGACTTTATTCGTACGATGTCAAGGATCATGTCCAACCATTACTCGTTTGACGCGCATCTCCGTCGTATAGGGCTTGCTGAAAATAATCATTGTGTTTGTGAGAACGGCTATCACGACATCGAGCATGTTGTTTGGCTGTGCGCAGAGTACTGTGTTGCCAGGTCCCAACTAATAGATTCCCTTCGGGCCCGAGGTAGATCACCCTATGTGCCAGTCCGGGACGTCCTGGCAAGCCGTGACCACCCCTATATTTTTCTTATCTATATCTTTTTGAAAACCATTGATGTCCAAGTTTAATACATTTTACCCTCTCTCATTCACAGTAGAATCTCACCAACCTATCCCTGTATCTACAATATGGCATTGCTTCACGAGTCTTCGGTGCACACTCTTCTTGATAACCGTCTATCCAGAACATCATGACATACCGCACATGCAGATGATATAGAGTGCCAATAATTATCCGAAATATCGACCCTCCCCTCGCCCCTGCGATTACAGGCTGGAAACTACAACACTACAACAAAGTGTGCATATCCGCCACAATGATCAATCAGCAAACGACGATGTCAATTACACAATATGTATCCCACTTCCTACCTTTGTCCTTTACTTACATAAGAGGGGAGCAAGCCGCCCCTAAATACGGCTTTCCCTTCCCCCACTAACATGTGACATGTAATATAAAAAAAAAATGAATTATCGGCCTCGTTAAGCTACAGCATTTGGGCCTAAATAAACGTATTTTAAGATAAAAAAAAAAATGGACTTAGAAAAATTCTTTACGATTTGCTTCGAGCGAATCTAGTCGTCCACAATTTTTTCTAAGTCCATGTAAACAGTACAAGCGAACTGTCAAGAAAAGTGAGGTTAACTGTGTCAGTAAAGAACCTAATATTTAGCCAAAACAAAATATCTACTATTTGGCACAAGTTTGATTCAGAGATCGTGTCATCTAGTCTTTCTATTTCTGCTTCTTTAGTTAATAACTTTTCTCAGCGAATTTTCACAAACTTACAATTAGGTTTTACACCAACCGACATAACCCCACAAAACGAGCCGGATGAACTTTTTTTGACAATTCTCGGTGGTTTGTTTACATGGAAGTTACGTTAGTTCGAATGTAACAGATGAGCAACCGTTGCGCTCGCACTCACGCATCTGACAAAGTAAACAAACCACCGAAAATTGTCAAACATGAACTTCATTCATTATGAGTTCATTCGTGTCGTCATCTTGTAGAACTCAATGTTCCTCGAATGTTTTCAGTAGAAGAATAGCTTTAGGAATATATAGTGTTCTCATGAATTGATTTAGTAATGTGATTTTTTATGAATTTATTTTAAATTTTAATCTTTTTCCCTACTAATGTCCATATAAACTTTGAAGTTTTTGGACGGTCCGTAGACACAACCGATCGGTACCAAAATTTGCACAATTACTACGGGCCATAAAAGGAATCAGTAGAGCCTGGTGGAGCTAAAAGTCAAAAATTGAACCAGTCTACTGGCTATAAAATCTTTTCCTACTCTTATTAGGAACTCTAAATTGTATTATGGCTAGGGTCCGAGGTCGGTAAATGCCGAATTCTCGTTTTCACACGGTTCCAAAGAAGATGTCGGGATCATTTATACTTCAGTACAACGTTCTAGGGTTAAACTGCAATAAATAGGCAACATTTTTTTTTTTC
>NW_026683655.1:0-26458 GCF_030247195.1 Topomyia yanbarensis | reverse complement strand
ATAAATTGAAGAAAAATAATAAAACAAATAAAAATTTAAAATAATTATGAAGCAAAAAAAGTTATTCATAAAATGGATAGAATGATTAATATAAATCAAATTGATACGAATAAGATGCATGAGACAATAAACTGATCGGAATGCATACAAAGAAAAAAAAGAATATTGTATTGAGTATTGTAGATAAAATGAGGTCGAATAAACAAAATGAATCAAAAGTATACAAATGAAATGATCATATATTTAAAATAAGTCAAATATTTTAAATGAAAAAAATAAACATATTGAATATAATCCATGAAATGAATGATCTGGAAAAATGAGTATATGGAATAAAATTTAAAAATGTTAGTTAAATGAAGTAAATGAATAAAACGAATTTCACGAATTCCAAAACCATTGTTTCAGAATATTTTGAAATGTTTGTGAATATCCCATTGTAAAGAGCACGTTTTCGTTCTTCTTTTCTTGACGGCGTTTTTAAGATTACCTGGTGTTTCTACTTTATTTATGGGCCTTAAATAGTCATCAGGAATTCTAGAAATTTGTTTTGGAATTAAAAAATGTCTTTTTGGTCACAGATATTTGAAAAATGATTTTTGCACAGAATTGTATTTTCAGATCCAGTATTTTAACGCGTAATTGGAAATAGTAAATTGAGATAAGGCCACCTGTAAATAGTATTCATTTGCATTGAAAAGTATAGACAAGAGTGTCAAGATGACACAAAAGCCGTACATTCAGTCGATTACAATGCAGTCTCTTTCCACCCATCCTTATCACTTGCGAAATGTTTCGTTCGGAATTCTCGTTCTGGAGATATTTTTTATTTTATTTATTTATTCGATCTTCGGCCGATGCCGTACAGATTAAGTGTAAACGACTTATTGTTCTAGTGTTAAAAGTTTATAATCGCTAACTTATAACTAGATTTAGTAATATGATAGTCAAAGAGTTCTGAAGTTTCATTAAATTTGCGACAACATCTATTTACCGGATTATTCTGGCCGTATGCTGTACGGCGCCTAGGAATCCATAAAAGCGGTCGATTTCTTATAACACGAGGAGGAACAAACAAATTAATCCTGGAAAGAATATCGGGACAGTCAATATTGCTCGACAACATATCAAAAATGAACATTCTTTGTAAGAAGGTACGATGTGACTCCAGCGCTGGTAAATCTAGCAACATACATCTATTATTATATGGCGGCAGACGGATAAGGTCGTTCCATGGCAGTTTTCTTAAAGCAAACCGTACAAAGCTTCTTTGAACGCGCTCAAATGCTACGGACCAGTACGCAGTATATAGATTTCAGAGTGTAGAAATCCTCGAAGTCAGCAGTGTTTCGTTTCAAAACACCCAATGCACATTGGAATAAATCCAACAAAAAAGGCAATTAACTGGAAGCCGCTGAAAAAGTATCACACTATACACACTAAAAGTTGCAAAATTTTTAGGTAATAAAATGCAATCAAATTTGTTCACCGCACGCAACTGTGACCGGAGATTTTGGGCTTTAAAGATCCGGAATATTACCGGTTTTCTTCAAATCTGAGGCCTAATTCGGAAGCCGCTGTAAAAGTACAAATAATTATAACCTTAAAGTTGTGGAAAACTCCAGCGATCAAAATGCAATCAAATTTGTTCACCGCACTCACCTGTGACCGGAGATATGGGCCTTTGAAGATCTGGAACATTACCGGTTTTCATCAAATCTGAGGTCTAATTAAGAAGCCGCAGTGAAAGTACAAAGAATTATATCCTTAAAGCTGCGGAAAATTCTAGCCATCAAGATGCAATCAAATTTGTTCAATTTGTAATTCTTTGAACTTTTTCAGCGGCTTCTGAATTAGGCTTCAGATTTGATGAATACCGGTAATGTTCCGGATTTTCAAAGCCTCATATCACAAGTGCCTGCGGTGAACAAATTTGATTGCATCTCCATTGCTAGAGCTTTCCGCAACTTTGAGTGTATAAATCTTTGAACTTTTTCAGTGGCTTCTGAATTAGGCCTCAGATTTGATGAATACCGGTAATGTTCCGGATTTTCAAAGCCTCATATCTCCGGTCACAACTGCATGCGATGAACGAATTTGATTGCATCTTGATCGCTAGAGCTTTCCGCAACTTTTAGGGTATAATTCTTTGAACTTTTTAGCGGCTTCTGAATTAGGCCTCAGATTTGGTGAATACCGGTAATGTTCCGGATCTTCAAAGCCCCATATCTCCGGTCACAAGTGCGTGCGGTGAACAAATTTGATTGCATCTTGATCACTGGAGTTATCCGCAACTTTAAAGGTTGTAATTCTTTATACTTTTTCAGCGGCTTCTGTATTAGGTCTGAGATTTGATGAATACCAATAATGTTCTGGATTTTCAAAGCCCCATATCTCCGGTCGCAAGTGCGTGCGGTGAACAAATTTGATTGCATTTTATTTCCTAAAAAATCCGCAACTTTTGGTGCATATATTGTCATACTTTTTCAGCGGCTTCCAATTAATTGACTTTTTTGTCGGATTTCTTCCACTGTGCAATGTTGCAAAAGGTTTAGCTAGTGTCGCTGTGATGTGGTCGGCGAAGCGAAGTTTTCTGTCAAATAACACTCCCAGGTCACGGATAGATTCCACGCACAGCTGAATCGAGTCCCGAAGCAATGGAGCGAAAGATTTTCAGATCATCAGCGTAGAGCAGTTTTTCAGACTTGATGAGGGTGCAGAGATCGTTGATGAATAATATAAAGATAAGTGGCCCTAAGTGACTTCCTTGAGGGACACCGGTTGATGTTTCAAATACGCTTGAGGATGTGGTGCCGATTCTAACAAAAGCGGATCGTTCAGAAAGGTAAGATTGTAACCACTTGGTTACCTACGGAGGAAATCCTAATCGCTGCAGTTTCATAACCGCAATGTTGTGCGGCACCTTGTCGAATGCTTTGGCGAAATCAAAATATATCGCGTCAACTTGCTGGCGCTTCTCGACGGCTGGAACAAGAAAACTTGTGTACGTCATCAAGTTCGAAGTTGTCGAGCGTTTCGTTAACAAAGCCGTGCTGACGTTCATCAATTATGCGTGAAGATGCAGCGTACATTGCATTGTAAACAAACTTTTCCAGAACTTTGGCCAAACAATTCCGAAGCGAGATCCCTCTATAGTTTTCAATATTATGAGTGGATTATGTGATTATATAGTTTTCAATATTATGAGTGCCTTATGGATAGGAACTATAGCAGCTTCATTCCGCACACTTGAAAAAAACATTTTCCCTGATCGAACGCTTGAAAATAATGCTTACTGGTACAGAAAGCGCTCGGGCACGATGTTTTATGAACATAGGGGGCAAACAATCCGGACCTGGCCCTTTCAACGGGTCAACGCTGGACAAAGCTATCAAAACATCGGCATCGTTTACGTTAGAACGGGGGAGGCTGATATTATAGTTTGGCAATTTTTCAAGGTAGTCTTGCGATGGGTAGACAGGAGGGTTAGTAAATACATCTCGAAAGTGATTTGGAAAAAGATCCACCGATTCGGCTGCGGACTGTCACGAAGATAAACATTTTCTGGAATACCCCCGGAGTGTCTTCTGCTATTTATAAACTTCCAGAATGTCGAGGGATTATTCCGCAGGTTGCATTGGACTTGGTTGAGATACTCACCGAATGCACTGTTTCGGGCTGTTTCATATTGCAGCTCAATTTGTCGAAGAATAACTTTGTTGTCTTCGGTCCTGTGACGTAAGAATCGCTTACGTTGCTTCCGTAATACGTTGCGCAGTCGGCTAAGCTCAGCGTTCCACCACGGGTACTTATAATCTAATTTTTAGTGGTACGTTTTTAGGAACATTGCAGCAAATAATTCCATATATGGCCTCGTAGAACGCCGAAACTGCCTGATCCAAATCGTCCCCATCCAGCATATCGTGCCAATTGACTGCGCCAATGGCCGATGAGACTTGCATCGAGTGAAATCAAAGTTGAGGTCGTCATTAACTGTATCAGAATCGTCGCCATCGTTAGAACACGCGTCAAATCTTAAAACGAAGGGCTTATGGTGAGGGTCTACCATAAGTATAGATGTCGGAGGCTCGATCAGTTCGAACACGTTCGTGTCATTGACAAAGGCTAGATCGAGTGTCCGTTCGTTCACATTGCTAAGAGAGCAGATTTGATATAAATCATCAGAGACCAAAGTTTCTGTGATGGCCGTCTCTTGCTCCGATGTCGCATTTTCTTGAATGTAGCACTTAAGATCGTCATTGAAAGACCACCGGATATGAGAAACGTTGTAATCACCAACAATTAGAACATTGTCTCGCCTGCTGGCTTTGTCAACAATGCTCTGAACCGCGGAGGAGTGTACGTTATACAAATCAGGATCACTGTTCGGCCTTAGATAAATGCAGCAAATAAATAACGACTGACATGGCAGGGAAACGCGTATGACAACCTGTTCCAAACATTCACATCCAGGCATTTTTAGTTCAGTCGCAGCAAGATTTTTTTTTCATCTAAGTAAGAACACCACCTCCGCGGCGTAGATGGCTTGTAGAAGAATTGCGATCGCAACGATAAATAGCGTAGTTCGTCGTAAGCTCGGAATTTAAGGCCCCCGTCGGGCTTCTTTTTCTTCTTATCTGCAGAATTGAGGATATCAATATAATACGCATATACGATACTCGTATGAATGTATGCGTGCACGCGAATGAAATGAATGATTTCTTCAACCCGCTTTTTCTCTCGCTTTTCCCATAAAACTACCCAAGTATAGTATACCAATGGATTCGTAAGAATCCGAGGAAACTAATGGTAGCAAGTAAAACTTGATTTGGAAAACTTCATAACAGCGTTTTTCAATTTTCCCGTCGCACGCATTATATCGTCGCTTGTTCTGCGCAGTAGAAAAGCACAGGGTTTGTGCTAAATTAGTAGTACCCGAAAGCTTGGTGTAGGGGCTATTTATAAATCATGTAACACTTGTATTGAAGGAGGGACAATGAAAAATTTCAACATTTTGTGAAATTTGGTGGAAAAAAGTAACCTGAGACATACCAAATATATTTCTACCGAAGAAAAAAATATTGGACATCTTATTCGTGACTTATTTACCAAGGAAATAACCAATAACCCTGAGAAGAGGGAGGGGGTAAATGAAATGAAAATTTTGCGTTACATCATTGATAGTTGTCCTGTTTGTATTTTAGAACTCACAGATAAAGCTTCGTTTGTGGAGAAATCTACTAAAAAGCTTCGATTGCCGATTTCTTTCCAATTGATACTATAAATTTATAAAAAAAAATATTAAATTACTCATACTAGCTACAAGAAGCGCTAAAATATTGCACCCTTATAATAAATCATGATAAAAGAATGATTTCGTTTGGAAAACTACGTACTATATTTCTTTTGAGCTTTATGACTTTATGCTATGAATATATGCTAGCAATCAGTTTGCTCAAATCAATCTAATGATTATTCACCTCTGGCACATGCGCGGATTTTTCCTAAAATCCTATAGCGTGTTGCCTGTTTTTCATGGGTATTTTTTGCCCAAATTTTTGCACGGTTTTCAAAATACCACGTTTTTTAAGATAACGATTCCTTTCAAGTAATAGTTGATAGACCAAAAAGTATTGAATCCACGAATATTAGGTTTGGTTTTTTGAACTATGAGAAATAGTGTTATATTCAAAATCGTAAAAAAAAAATCTATGCCAAATTTCGGTACGTAACTTGAACAGTTATTTCAACGGATATCTAAGTGAAATCCCAACGTTTAGAGCTGAAGAACTACTTCTACTAACACAAAGCGTCTATCTAGGTCGAGACTCGACAGAACAGACTAGCTATTGGAACCAGTGATTTTCCTATTTCTTACCTCCTGATCAGGGTATATATTATTACCATTTTATTATCATATTATACAGACAAAATGTTAATGAAACTGATTCATACCGCAAGTAATGCACTGGTACTATGAGCCACTATGTCCAGTTGGACACCGACCAGTAAGTATGGACACCGACCAAGAAAGATCTTTGAAATTAGTAAGATTAGTTATACGGTAGAATAGTATTTTGATCTAAATATTTTCATACTACATAGAACAAGTTGTGTGTCATGAACAGTCCGTTACAACTTTATCGTTGAGTTTCAATAATTCACTATCAAAAACAATACCTTGGTACTAACATAATTTTACAGTGCGATTGCAGGGTTAGTATTGCGATCCTACTTATCACTAAGAGTTCCTTCTGGCTGGGGCTCGAGCATACGCCGAGTGACTTCTAAGGTCATCTAAGTCTTTAGCCATTGAACCGCCAGACTAAGGCATTTACAATAACGTACATGTTGTTTTGGGGATTTTAAAACACAAACAAGCATTCAATTAAATTGAACTTTCGAAAGAAACGTCGAAATTACTTGTTGTTAGTTTTTTGTCCAAAAACATTTGAAAAGTTAGTTGGGAAACTTAGTTGGGAAAAATTAGTTGGGATCTAGTGTCATATACCATTCAAGTAGTACAAACTTTCTCGGTTGTGGTCCATTAGGAGGTAGATAACAGTCTATTATCTCTCTCTGGACTAAATCAGCCTGGATGCCGTTTCGCTGGAGTCCTGCTCTCACGTCGTGGAAGGCAGCAGAAATAGGAGTCCCAAGATAACCTCTAGCTGAAAACCAAAAGGCTGGAAAGACTAAAATAAGTCAGTAAACGGAGCATAATTGACCTTTCCATCGCTGTGTCAACCGAAGGTCTAACATAATGGATGATTGTATGATTTTGTTGGTTATTTTCGGCAAATTTGAGACTAAGAGAAACGAAAGCAATGAAATTGAAAGACGGATAGGTATTCTAGAGTTAATCAGAACGGAAAACTAGGACTCAGCAGGCTCATATGGACATGATCGAAAGGAAATGTTCAGAATCCTTTGCCTTTTGCTAAGTAGGAGTTTGGCGTTATAATCATATTAAAACGCTGGCGTCGGCGGTAAAGCATGATGATGAGTTATGTTCTATCAATGATCATGCGGTAGACTTGGGTACAACGCCCAACTCCTACTTAGCAGAAGGCAAAGGTTTCTTCACATTTCCTTTCGATCATGTCCATGGCCATGCTTTCGTTTGCCGAAAATAGCCAACAAAATCGATACAGTAGAACCTTGCGGCAATTAAAACAACAATTAGCCATGCCCCTAATTAACACAAATAGGAGAGCATTATCAAACGTTTTCGATAGCTTCTAGTTGTTGTGGACTGGATTTTCATGAAGGATGCTATTATGTTGAAAACTTAGCAAACCCCGTTTTCATTGCATTTAAAAAAATTGCATGACCACTCCTTGTGAAATACTTAGTGCATTCATTTTTGCATATAGTGCACAGGTCTTATATTTGAGATAACAACTTACGATATTTTTGCTGTCAATCTGGTTGTTGACAGCATAGACAAGAAATACGTCTATTGTTCGGTAAATTTGCTACATATTACATCGCGTTTTGATGATTTTAAAAAGGTTGTGTCATATTGTGGTAGAAATTGTTTTGTACTCATAACGGGCAGTGCTACAAATTCTCATAATAACATTTGGGACAGCTCTAATAGTATTACTCATCAATTGACTAACGAGTTAATGCCAAACGACCACAAATATTCATTATATCATAAAACCTCAGCACTTGGAAACACATTATTTTTTTGCGATAAATGAGTCTTATTTGATTAGTTAGACCTTTCATCAGATGTCGAAGTGTGTCGTAGTGCCGGGTCTACAGGAACCTTGGTGACTTCCTCACTTGGTGAGTCATAAAATGTATTTTCCAACATTTGATTTTGACTTGGATAAAGGCGTCGAATTACACATTTTTTGTCATGATAGCGGTATACGAAGGAAGCTGACCCTCTTTGATTTATGCGTGTGTCTCAAAGCCTACTTTTATAGATTGTGAAACTATAACAAACCAGCATTTGAGCTCATTTTAGCATGTTTCAATTTCTGTGTATGATTAGCACTCTCCATGCATGTCAGAAAACTTGTTTCCGTAATTCGAAATTCCATTTTTCAAATTGTGCATCAGATATATTTTGCCAAGCAGGCGTACCCCTCGTTTACCATCCGGCTGAAGCATCCTATTGAAACTAATACCTTTGCTTGGTTGAACTCTCAATGTGTGAAATGTGGCCGAAAAGATGATAATCCGCGGAATGTACCAAAACTTCAACCAATCGAAGCATTATGGGAAGCTGCTTCAGCAGCACAATTAAAATCAAGGATATGCAGAGTAGATCTCAATGTCGCCTAGACCATGATGGAAGCAGTAAAGGAAGTTTAGGTACACTTGAGAAAGATAGACCATAAGCTGTCCTACATTTTTTTTGAATAGCTACTAGATATAAAACTTATTTGTTATAAAGAAAACCTACCCTGGGTTTTAGTTTAGTTCAGCTACTTCGGACTCACCCGTTATTTTGCGAAAATTCGAAGTTGTAATCTTGCAATATCATGCAAGATCAAAGCAAAATCGCAGACCAAAACTGCCTTGTCGGACAATACTTGAGATGAGTACAGGTATAGTAATGATTGGAACACTTTGCTGTTGCATTGACGTTCTCTTCAGAGATATTGAGATACTGTCTGAGATATACTGTGAGTCAAGCCGTCAACTGCGAAAATAATGCTCTCCCAATGTAAAATCGAAAGCGGTTTTTCAAAACCTTGCTTGTGAAATTATTGAAAAAAAATCTCTTCTCGAGTTGCCACGCGATGGAAGAAACAATCGTATGTCCGTGATCCGTAGAAAATAAGCTCAAAAAAGCACAAAGTCGAACCTAAAAGCCGAGCCATTCGAACTGGTTACTGATGTATGAGGCTCCGCCTGGTCACATTGGTCTGCTGGTGCAAGAAGGAGAGTGCCGTTTGTATCAAGGACAGGGAGGATTCTAAACAAATATTGCTCGAATGACGAAATAACCGGTCAATATGCTATAACTAATTTGAAAAACCTGTTTTAATCAACCTAGTGGTGCAATCGTTCCTTTCTCATATATCCAAGCTATGATTCCATAACTCAATAAGTCTGCTACATTCTTATTACGCTTGGTACCTATATGTATTTCGCTTTTGGCATTTGGCATGTAAAATACAAATTCGATTTTTGAAATTTCTGGTATTGTATCCTACATTTGAAACCAAGTTTGTAAAAATCAGTAAGCGTTTGCGGAAAAATAGGTGTTACATAAACTTAAGAACTTGGCATTGGTCATTAGTTAGAATGAAGAAAGTTATGAGAAGAGCTTGGAACCGGCGTCAGCGTGATGACTCCAGGGCTTTCAGGTCAGCTCGTAGTGCATATAAGAAATGTCTTAGATCTGCAGAACGGGCTGGCTGGCAAAGCCTATGCACTAATGTCTCTAGTCTGAACGAGGCTAGCAGATTAAATAAAATTCGCTCCAAATCGAATGATTTTCAGATGAACTCCTTGAAAACCAGAGATGGTGTTTATGTGACGGACGAAAAAGATGTTCTTAATTGCCTCTTCGACACACACTTTCCAGGTTGTATCGATCCGGAGTTGAATAATGTTCACAGATCTCATTCTGGTGATTCGGACTCGTGGGCGTTAGCACGCACATTGGTTTCCACTGAATCGGTCAAGTGGGCAGTTGACAGCTTTGCTCCATACAAATCACCCGGAAAAGATGGAATACTTCCCGTGCTACTGCAAAAGGGATTTGATATTCTTAAACATGTCTTGAAAAAGATTTTGCTTTCCAGTCTTGCTACCGGGTATATCCCGAAAGCATGGCGAGAAATAACTGTTAGATTTATTCCCAAGGGGGGCGCTCAAGCTATGAAGAAGCCAAGAGTTTTAGGCCTATAAGCTTAAGTTCTTTTCTTCTGAAAGCTTTGGAACGGATAATCGATCATCACATCAGGAACGTTAGTTTAGTTGAATATCCATTGCACAAAATGCAACATGCATATCAGTGTGGGAAATCCACGATCACTCTGCTTCACGACGTTGTTTACAACATTGAGAAAGCCTTCTCGCTCAAGCAATCTAGCTTGAGTGTATTCCTAGATATTGAGGGTGCTTTTGACAATGTGTCCTTCCAGTCTATTCTGGAAGCGACGCGCGGTCATGGGATACCTGCATGTACCTCAGGTTGGATAAACGCAATGCTTAGTAACCGCATACTTTGCTCGTCACTGCGACAGGTTGAGATACGGAAGTTGAGTATTTGCGGTTGTCCTCAGGGCGGCGTTCTGTCACCTTTGTTATGGAACTTAGTAGCTGACGGCTTGTTGAAGAAACTTAATGAGCTTGGATTTCCAACCTACGGGTTTGCTGACGATTACCAAATACTAATTACTGGATTTTGCATCGGAACAATCTTTGACTTAATGTAACAGGCATTAAGAGCTGTCGAACAGTGGTGTCGACAAGTTAAACTATCAGTTAACCCAAGCAAAACTTCAATGGTTCTTTTCATGAAGCAGCGAATAACAACCGGGTTTCGTCCCTTGCAGTTCTTTGATTCTGAGCTACTGTGTGCAGATCAAGTCAAATACGTTGGAGTCATATTGGATTCCAAACTGAATTGGTCTGCTCACATTGAGTTCAGAGTCAAGAAAGCGTGCATGGTCTTCGGGCAGTGCAGACGAACTTTTGGAAAGACCTGGGGTCTCAAACCTAAATACATCTATTGGTTTTACACGACAATTGTACGTCCAATACTGTCATACGGATGCCTTGTGTGGTGGCAGAGGGGAGAGGTGGTGACAGTCCAGTCAAAGCTAAACCATCTGCAAAGAATGGCGCTCATGGCGTTGACTGGTGCTTTCACCACGACTCCGACTGCTGCTCTTGAGGCACTTCTAAATATCAAACCATTACACATACACTTAAAACAAGAAGCACTATCATGTGCATACAGACTGCAGGTTACTGGGCTTTGGAACAGCAATCATGTTGATCTTGCTACCAGTCTTACACGATTGTGGTCACAAATGGTTACATGGGATGAAGATATTCTTGCTCCCAGCGATATTACACTCACTTGTAGTTTTCCTTACAGGCCATTCCATGAGAAGATTCCCTCTCGAGAGGAGTGGTTGTCTGGCTTTATGGAAAGACAACAACAAACGCAAGTGGTTTGTTACACTGACGGTTCTCTGATGGAGGGACGTGCTGGTGTCTACTGTCGTGAAATGAGATTGGAACAATCTCACTCACTAGGTAGATACTGTACTGTATTCCAAGCAGAAATCTTTGCGATTATGTGCGGGGTGCAATCGGCCCTTCAACTGAGTTTGTCCGGCAGAGTTATAAACTTCTGCTCCGATAGTCAGGCTGCAATCAAGGCCCTTAGCTCAGACAAATCCCGGTCCAAGCTAGTGATCGCGTGCCGAACCCAAATCGAAGAACTAAGCATTGTCAACACTATCTACCTTGTCTGGGTGCCCGGACATTGCGGTATTACTGGAAATGAATGGGCTGACGAATTGGCCAGGGCAGGTTCAGCGATTGACTTCGTTGGTCCTGAGCCCGCGCTGCCAATTTCGACAAGTTGGATAAGGGAAAAAATACGGTCCTGGGCTTCGTCCGAGCACTGCAATTATTGGAGAAATCTACAAACGTGTCGCCAAACAAAGGCGTTTCTAGAACAACCATGCCCAGTGGTTTCGAAAAATCTCTTACATTTTTCGAAGCTCCACTGCGGCATGCTGACCAGGGCTTTAACCGGCCACTGCAAACTCAATTATCACATGGCAACTATTCAGCGCGCTGAGTCTTTTTCATGTGATCTTTGTGAATCCGACTACGGAACCTCATATCATCTGATATGCAACTGTCCAGCGGTAGCGCAATTGCGATTTCGAGTCTTCAGCCGTCCTTATATAGACGAAACCATGTTTGGTCGACTGACACTCAGAGACATACTAAAGTTTCTTATCCAATGTGGTTATTTTTCCCACCCTTCCAATTCTACTTCCCGACACCTCCTTGTCCTTTTCTTCCGCTCAGGAAATGATGAAAACACACGGCAAGGCATAAATCCCCGACTATGTACGGGGAACGTGCCATTTGAGTCAATATATTCTGATTCCTGATCCTACATTTGAAACCAAGTTTGTAAAAATCAGTAAGCGTTTGCGGAAAAATAGGTGTTACATAAACTTAAGAACTTGGCATTGGTCATTAGTGATCTAGACCCGCAAATACAAAGAATGTTGCACCCATTTTAATAATCAGTACAGTACCTATTTATATGGAAATTTACTGTGGGATCGCTCTCTTCAACCTGTACCTCCGAAAGCGGAAGTCCGTTCAGTAAAAAAAATAACAGCAGCGCTATACCGTTTGTTTAAAACAAAGTTTTTCCATATCGGTTCAGCCATGTCTTCCTCCTCATACTCACACAAACACACACAATGTATTAGCGACAGTCCGAAGTTACACGGGTCAAGCAGCGTGCTAGCAAAAGCAACGGATGAGGGGAAATAAGAACGTGCCATCGTTGGACAAATGAGAATTCGGTGTCTAGCTTCTTTGCCAGGAACTAACACGTTGATCGCGACAAAGCAATGAGCTCACTGGCTCTAAGTTTCGGATCGATGTGGAACCTCAATGGCTCAACAAATGCAAGAGTCCGCGGGTTAAGAAAAGAGCAGGTACAAGAACACAATCCTTCCCTAAGTAATATCTACAGAAGGTGTAGATTTAGTCTGTTGATATAATGGGGAAAGAACAGTATGAATCCGACAGTACCACGTACCAAGTCGTTTGAAGTTTCCCACTCGAGAGTAACAAACACAGATATTTTCTGATCTCGACGATCGTTCTCGTAGGTTATATGGTATACGGTACTTGGCCCTCCGAGACTTGACTGGAAAGTCGATTTGAAGTGATTGGAAAGCATTTCTCTACATCAGAATGGCAAAGAGGGGAGATATAATGCTGCACCAAAGTAATGAGACCCGAACAAGTTGCGTGTAAGAATCACAGAGGATATGAAAATTTCCGGAATCAAAATCAGGACGGCTTTCAAAGCAAATCTAGCACATTTCGGCGTGAATATAACCACCAAACGAAGCTAGTCGCAGTATAGTTCGAAATATACGCCGGAAGATTTCTTCGAAAATTGGGTTTATAAACTACAACTGAACTGTAAAATAAAACATTACGGCTAAAACGCGAGTTAGCAAGCTATACGACAAGGATCTGACCAAATTCAACAAGTTTGACTTCAAACAGCTACAAGATGGGTTGTCTTGTTCTGTCTTTGTCTTGTCTTTGTCTTGTCTTTGTCTTGTCTTTGTCTTGTCTTTGTCTTGTCTTTGTCTTGTCTTTGTCTTGTCTTTGTCTTGTCTTTGTCTTGTCTTTGTCTTGTCTTTGTCTTGTCTTTGTCTTGTCTTTGTCTTGTCTTTGTCTTGTCTTTGTCTTGTCTTTGTCTTGTCTTTGTCTTGTCTTTGTCTTGTCTTTGTCTTGTCTTTGTCTTGTCTTTGTCTTGTCTTTGTCTTGTCTTTGTCTTGTCTTTGTCTTGTCTTTGTCTTGTCTTTGTCTTGTCTTTGTCTTGTCTTTGTCTTGTCTTTGTCTTGTCTTTGTCTTGTCTTTGTCTTGTCTTTGTCTTGTCTTTGTCTTGTCTTTGTCTTGTCTTTGTCTTGTCTTTGTCTTGTCTTTGTCTTGTCTTTGTCTTGTCTTTGTCTTGTCTTTGTCTTGTCTTTGTCTTGTCTTTGTCTTGTCTTTGTCTTGTCTTTGTCTTGTCTTTGTCTTGTCTTTGTCTTGTCTTTGTCTTGTCTTTGTCTTGTCTTTGTCTTGTCTTTGTCTTGTCTTTGTCTTGTCTTTGTCTTGTCTTTGTCTTGTCTTTGTCTTGTCTTTGTCTTGTCTTTGTCTTGTCTTTGTCTTGTCTTTGTCTTGTCTTTGTCTTGTCTTTGTCTTGTCTTTGTCTTGTCTTTGTCTTGTCTTTGTCTTGTCTTTGTCTTGTCTTTGTCTTGTCTTTGTCTTGTCTTTGTCTTGTCTTTGTCTTGTCTTTGTCTTGTCTTTGTCTTGTCTTTGTCTTGTCTTTGTCTTGTCTTTGTCTTGTCTTTGTCTTGTCTTTGTCTTGTCTTTGTCTTGTCTTTGTCTTGTCTTTGTCTTGTCTTTGTCTTGTCTTTGTCTTGTCTTTGTCTTGTCTTTGTCTTGTCTTTGTCTTTGTCTTGTCTTTGTCTTGTCTTTGTCTTGTCTTTGTCTTGTCTTTGTCTTGTCTTTGTCTTGTCTTTGTCTTGTCTTTGTCTTGTCTTTGTCTTGTCTTTGTCTTGTCTTTGTCTTGTCTTTGTCTTGTCTTTGTCTTGTCTTTGTCTTGTCTTTGTCTTGTCTTTGTCTTGTCTTTGTCTTGTCTTTGTCTTGTCTTTGTCTTGTCTTTGTCTTGTCTTTGTCTTGTCTTTGTCTTGTCTTTGTCTTGTCTTTGTCTTGTCTTTGTCTTGTCTTTGTCTTGTCTTTGTCTTGTCTTTGTCTTGTCTTTGTCTTGTCTTTGTCTTGTCTTTGTCTTGTCTTTGTCTTGTCTTTGTCTTGTCTTTGTCTTGTCTTTGTCTTGTCTTTGTCTTGTCTTTGTCTTGTCTTTGTCTTGTCTTTGTCTTGTCTTTGTCTTGTCTTTGTCTTGTCTTTGTCTTGTCTTTGTCTTGTCTTTGTCTTGTCTTTGTCTTGTCTTTGTCTTGTCTTTGTCTTGTCTTTGTCTTGTCTTTGTCTTGTCTTTGTCTTGTCTTTGTCTTGTCTTTGTCTTGTCTTTGTCTTGTCTTTGTCTTGTCTTTGTCTTGTCTTTGTCTTGTCTTTGTCTTGTCTTTGTCTTGTCTTTGTCTTGTCTTTGTCTTGTCTTTGTCTTGTCTTTGTCTTGTCTTTGTCTTGTCTTTGTCTTGTCTTTGTCTTGTCTTTGTCTTGTCTTTGTCTTGTCTTTGTCTTGTCTTTGTCTTGTCTTTGTCTTGTCTTTGTCTTGTCTTTGTCTTGTCTTTGTCTTGTCTTTGTCTTGTCTTTGTCTTGTCTTTGTCTTGTCTTTGTCTTGTCTTTGTCTTGTCTTTGTCTTGTCTTTGTCTTGTCTTTGTCTTGTCTTTGTCTTGTCTTTGTCTTGTCTTTGTCTTGTCTTTGTCTTGTCTTTGTCTTGTCTTTGTCTTGTCTTTGTCTTGTCTTTGTCTTGTCTTTGTCTTGTCTTTGTCTTGTCTTTGTCTTGTCTTTGTCTTGTCTTTGTCTTGTCTTTGTCTTGTCTTTGTCTTGTCTTTGTCTTGTCTTTGTCTTGTCTTTGTCTTGTCTTTGTCTTGTCTTTGTCTTGTCTTTGTCTTGTCTTTGTCTTGTCTTTGTCTTGTCTTTGTCTTGTCTTTGTCTTGTCTTTGTCTTGTCTTTGTCTTGTCTTTGTCTTGTCTTTGTCTTGTCTTTGTCTTGTCTTTGTCTTGTCTTTGTCTTGTCTTTGTCTTGTCTTTGTCTTGTCTTTGTCTTGTCTTTGTCTTGTCTTTGTCTTGTCTTTGTCTTGTCTTTGTCTTGTCTTTGTCTTGTCTTTGTCTTGTCTTTGTCTTGTCTTTGTCTTGTCTTTGTCTTGTCTTTGTCTTGTCTTTGTCTTGTCTTTGTCTTGTCTTTGTCTTGTCTTTGTCTTGTCTTTGTCTTGTCTTGTCTTTGTCTTGTCTTTGTCTTGTCTTTGTCTTGTCTTTGTCTTGTCTTTGTCTTGTCTTTGTCTTGTCTTTGTCTTGTCTTTGTCTTGTCTTTGTCTTGTCTTTGTCTTGTCTTTGTCTTGTCTTTGTCTTGTCTTTGTCTTGTCTTTGTCTTGTCTTTGTCTTGTCTTTGTCTTGTCTTTGTCTTGTCTTTGTCTTGTCTTTGTCTTGTCTTTGTCTTGTCTTTGTCTTGTCTTTGTCTTGTCTTTGTCTTGTCTTTGTCTTGTCTTTGTCTTGTCTTTGTCTTGTCTTTGTCTTGTCTTTGTCTTGTCTTTGTCTTGTCTTTGTCTTGTCTTTGTCTTGTCTTTGTCTTGTCTTTGTCTTGTCTTTGTCTTGTCTTTGTCTTGTCTTTGTCTTGTCTTTGTCTTGTCTTTGTCTTGTCTTTGTCTTGTCTTTGTCTTGTCTTTGTCTTGTCTTTGTCTTGTCTTTGTCTTGTCTTTGTCTTGTCTTTGTCTTGTCTTTGTCTTGTCTTTGTCTTGTCTTTGTCTTGTCTTTGTCTTGTCTTTGTCTTGTCTTTGTCTTGTCTTTGTCTTGTCTTTGTCTTGTCTTTGTCTTGTCTTTGTCTTGTCTTTGTCTTGTCTTTGTCTTGTCTTTGTCTTGTCTTTGTCTTGTCTTTGTCTTGTCTTTGTCTTGTCTTTGTCTTGTCTTTGTCTTGTCTTTGTCTTGTCTTTGTCTTGTCTTTGTCTTGTCTTTGTCTTGTCTTTGTCTTGTCTTTGTCTTGTCTTTGTCTTGTCTTTGTCTTGTCTTTGTCTTGTCTTTGTCTTGTCTTTGTCTTGTCTTTGTCTTGTCTTTGTCTTGTCTTTGTCTTGTCTTTGTCTTGTCTTTGTCTTGTCTTTGTCTTGTCTTTGTCTTGTCTTTGTCTTGTCTTTGTCTTGTCTTTGTCTTGTCTTTGTCTTGTCTTTGTCTTGTCTTTGTCTTGTCTTTGTCTTGTCTTTGTCTTGTCTTTGTCTTGTCTTTGTCTTGTCTTTGTCTTGTCTTTGTCTTGTCTTTGTCTTGTCTTTGTCTTGTCTTTGTCTTGTCTTTGTCTTGTCTTTGTCTTGTCTTTGTCTTGTCTTTGTCTTGTCTTTGTCTTGTCTTTGTCTTGTCTTTGTCTTGTCTTTGTCTTGTCTTTGTCTTGTCTTTGTCTTGTCTTTGTCTTGTCTTTGTCTTGTCTTTGTCTTGTCTTTGTCTTGTCTTTGTCTTGTCTTTGTCTTGTCTTTGTCTTGTCTTTGTCTTGTCTTTGTCTTGTCTTTGTCTTGTCTTTGTCTTGTCTTTGTCTTGTCTTTGTCTTGTCTTTGTCTTGTCTTTGTCTTGTCTTTGTCTTGTCTTTGTCTTGTCTTTGTCTTGTCTTTGTCTTGTCTTTGTCTTGTCTTTGTCTTGTCTTTGTCTTGTCTTTGTCTTGTCTTTGTCTTGTCTTTGTCTTGTCTTTGTCTTGTCTTTGTCTTGTCTTTGTCTTGTCTTTGTCTTGTCTTTGTCTTGTCTTTGTCTTGTCTTTGTCTTGTCTTTGTCTTGTCTTTGTCTTGTCTTTGTCTTGTCTTTGTCTTGTCTTTGTCTTGTCTTTGTCTTGTCTTTGTCTTGTCTTTGTCTTGTCTTTGTCTTGTCTTTGTCTTGTCTTTGTCTTGTCTTTGTCTTGTCTTTGTCTTGTCTTTGTCTTGTCTTTGTCTTGTCTTTGTCTTGTCTTTGTCTTGTCTTTGTCTTGTCTTTGTCTTGTCTTTGTCTTGTCTTTGTCTTGTCTTTGTCTTGTCTTTGTCTTGTCTTTGTCTTGTCTTTGTCTTGTCTTTGTCTTGTCTTTGTCTTGTCTTTGTCTTGTCTTTGTCTTGTCTTTGTCTTGTCTTTGTCTTGTCTTTGTCTTGTCTTTGTCTTGTCTTTGTCTTGTCTTTGTCTTGTCTTTGTCTTGTCTTTGTCTTGTCTTTGTCTTGTCTTTGTCTTGTCTTTGTCTTGTCTTTGTCTTGTCTTTGTCTTGTCTTTGTCTTGTCTTTGTCTTGTCTTTGTCTTGTCTTTGTCTTGTCTTTGTCTTGTCTTTGTCTTGTCTTTGTCTTGTCTTTGTCTTGTCTTTGTCTTGTCTTTGTCTTGTCTTTGTCTTGTCTTTGTCTTGTCTTTGTCTTGTCTTTGTCTTGTCTTTGTCTTGTCTTTGTCTTGTCTTTGTCTTGTCTTTGTCTTGTCTTTGTCTTGTCTTTGTCTTGTCTTTGTCTTGTCTTTGTCTTGTCTTTGTCTTGTCTTTGTCTTGTCTTTGTCTTGTCTTTGTCTTGTCTTTGTCTTGTCTTTGTCTTGTCTTTGTCTTGTCTTTGTCTTGTCTTTGTCTTGTCTTTGTCTTGTCTTTGTCTTGTCTTTGTCTTGTCTTTGTCTTGTCTTTGTCTTGTCTTTGTCTTGTCTTTGTCTTGTCTTTGTCTTGTCTTTGTCTTGTCTTTGTCTTGTCTTTGTCTTGTCTTTGTCTTGTCTTTGTCTTGTCTTTGTCTTGTCTTTGTCTTGTCTTTGTCTTGTCTTTGTCTTGTCTTTGTCTTGTCTTTGTCTTGTCTTTGTCTTGTCTTTGTCTTGTCTTTGTCTTGTCTTTGTCTTGTCTTTGTCTTGTCTTTGTCTTGTCTTTGTCTTGTCTTTGTCTTGTCTTTGTCTTGTCTTTGTCTTGTCTTTGTCTTGTCTTTGTCTTGTCTTTGTCTTGTCTTTGTCTTGTCTTTGTCTTGTCTTTGTCTTGTCTTTGTCTTGTCTTTGTCTTGTCTTTGTCTTGTCTTTGTCTTGTCTTTGTCTTGTCTTTGTCTTGTCTTTGTCTTGTCTTTGTCTTGTCTTTGTCTTGTCTTTGTCTTGTCTTTGTCTTGTCTTTGTCTTGTCTTTGTCTTGTCTTTGTCTTGTCTTTGTCTTGTCTTTGTCTTGTCTTTGTCTTGTCTTTGTCTTGTCTTTGTCTTGTCTTTGTCTTGTCTTTGTCTTGTCTTTGTCTTGTCTTTGTCTTGTCTTTGTCTTGTCTTTGTCTTGTCTTTGTCTTGTCTTTGTCTTGTCTTTGTCTTGTCTTTGTCTTGTCTTTGTCTTGTCTTTGTCTTGTCTTTGTCTTGTCTTTGTCTTGTCTTTGTCTTGTCTTTGTCTTGTCTTTGTCTTGTCTTTGTCTTGTCTTTGTCTTGTCTTTGTCTTGTCTTTGTCTTGTCTTTGTCTTGTCTTTGTCTTGTCTTTGTCTTGTCTTTGTCTTGTCTTTGTCTTGTCTTTGTCTTGTCTTTGTCTTGTCTTTGTCTTGTCTTTGTCTTGTCTTTGTCTTGTCTTTGTCTTGTCTTTGTCTTGTCTTTGTCTTGTCTTTGTCTTGTCTTTGTCTTGTCTTTGTCTTGTCTTTGTCTTGTCTTTGTCTTGTCTTTGTCTTGTCTTTGTCTTGTCTTTGTCTTGTCTTTGTCTTGTCTTTGTCTTGTCTTTGTCTTGTCTTTGTCTTGTCTTTGTCTTGTCTTTGTCTTGTCTTTGTCTTGTCTTTGTCTTGTCTTTGTCTTGTCTTTGTCTTGTCTTTGTCTTGTCTTTGTCTTGTCTTTGTCTTGTCTTTGTCTTGTCTTTGTCTTGTCTTTGTCTTGTCTTTGTCTTGTCTTTGTCTTGTCTTTGTCTTGTCTTTGTCTTGTCTTTGTCTTGTCTTTGTCTTGTCTTTGTCTTGTCTTTGTCTTGTCTTTGTCTTGTCTTTGTCTTGTCTTTGTCTTGTCTTTGTCTTGTCTTTGTCTTGTCTTTGTCTTGTCTTTGTCTTGTCTTTGTCTTGTCTTTGTCTTGTCTTTGTCTTGTCTTTGTCTTGTCTTTGTCTTGTCTTTGTCTTGTCTTTGTCTTGTCTTTGTCTTGTCTTTGTCTTGTCTTTGTCTTGTCTTTGTCTTGTCTTTGTCTTGTCTTTGTCTTGTCTTTGTCTTGTCTTTGTCTTGTCTTTGTCTTGTCTTTGTCTTGTCTTTGTCTTGTCTTTGTCTTGTCTTTGTCTTGTCTTTGTCTTGTCTTTGTCTTGTCTTTGTCTTGTCTTTGTCTTGTCTTTGTCTTGTCTTTGTCTTGTCTTTGTCTTGTCTTTGTCTTGTCTTTGTCTTGTCTTTGTCTTGTCTTTGTCTTGTCTTTGTCTTGTCTTTGTCTTGTCTTTGTCTTGTCTTTGTCTTGTCTTTGTCTTGTCTTTGTCTTGTCTTTGTCTTGTCTTTGTCTTGTCTTTGTCTTGTCTTTGTCTTGTCTTTGTCTTGTCTTTGTCTTGTCTTTGTCTTGTCTTTGTCTTGTCTTTGTCTTGTCTTTGTCTTGTCTTTGTCTTGTCTTTGTCTTGTCTTTGTCTTGTCTTTGTCTTGTCTTTGTCTTGTCTTTGTCTTGTCTTTGTCTTGTCTTTGTCTTGTCTTTGTCTTGTCTTTGTCTTGTCTTTGTCTTGTCTTTGTCTTGTCTTTGTCTTGTCTTTGTCTTGTCTTTGTCTTGTCTTTGTCTTGTCTTTGTCTTGTCTTTGTCTTGTCTTTGTCTTGTCTTTGTCTTGTCTTTGTCTTGTCTTTGTCTTGTCTTTGTCTTGTCTTTGTCTTGTCTTTGTCTTGTCTTTGTCTTGTCTTTGTCTTGTCTTTGTCTTGTCTTTGTCTTGTCTTTGTCTTGTCTTTGTCTTGTCTTTGTCTTGTCTTTGTCTTGTCTTTGTCTTGTCTTTGTCTTGTCTTTGTCTTGTCTTTGTCTTGTCTTTGTCTTGTCTTTGTCTTGTCTTTGTCTTGTCTTTGTCTTGTCTTTGTCTTGTCTTTGTCTTGTCTTTGTCTTGTCTTTGTCTTGTCTTTGTCTTGTCTTTGTCTTGTCTTTGTCTTGTCTTTGTCTTGTCTTTGTCTTGTCTTTGTCTTGTCTTTGTCTTGTCTTTGTCTTGTCTTTGTCTTGTCTTTGTCTTGTCTTTGTCTTGTCTTTGTCTTGTCTTTGTCTTGTCTTTGTCTTGTCTTTGTCTTGTCTTTGTCTTGTCTTTGTCTTGTCTTTGTCTTGTCTTTGTCTTGTCTTTGTCTTGTCTTTGTCTTGTCTTTGTCTTGTCTTTGTCTTGTCTTTGTCTTGTCTTTGTCTTGTCTTTGTCTTGTCTTTGTCTTGTCTTTGTCTTGTCTTTGTCTTGTCTTTGTCTTGTCTTTGTCTTGTCTTTGTCTTGTCTTTGTCTTGTCTTTGTCTTGTCTTTGTCTTGTCTTTGTCTTGTCTTTGTCTTGTCTTTGTCTTGTCTTTGTCTTGTCTTTGTCTTGTCTTTGTCTTGTCTTTGTCTTGTCTTTGTCTTGTCTTTGTCTTGTCTTTGTCTTGTCTTTGTCTTGTCTTTGTCTTGTCTTTGTCTTGTCTTTGTCTTGTCTTTGTCTTGTCTTTGTCTTGTCTTTGTCTTGTCTTTGTCTTGTCTTTGTCTTGTCTTTGTCTTGTCTTTGTCTTGTCTTTGTCTTGTCTTTGTCTTGTCTTTGTCTTGTCTTTGTCTTGTCTTTGTCTTGTCTTTGTCTTGTCTTTGTCTTGTCTTTGTCTTGTCTTTGTCTTGTCTTTGTCTTGTCTTTGTCTTGTCTTTGTCTTGTCTTTGTCTTGTCTTTGTCTTGTCTTTGTCTTGTCTTTGTCTTGTCTTTGTCTTGTCTTTGTCTTGTCTTTGTCTTGTCTTTGTCTTGTCTTTGTCTTGTCTTTGTCTTGTCTTTGTCTTGTCTTTGTCTTGTCTTTGTCTTGTCTTTGTCTTGTCTTTGTCTTGTCTTTGTCTTGTCTTTGTCTTGTCTTTGTCTTGTCTTTGTCTTGTCTTTGTCTTGTCTTTGTCTTGTCTTTGTCTTGTCTTTGTCTTGTCTTTGTCTTGTCTTTGTCTTGTCTTTGTCTTGTCTTTGTCTTGTCTTTGTCTTGTCTTTGTCTTGTCTTTGTCTTGTCTTTGTCTTGTCTTTGTCTTGTCTTTGTCTTGTCTTTGTCTTGTCTTTGTCTTGTCTTTGTCTTGTCTTTGTCTTGTCTTTGTCTTGTCTTTGTCTTGTCTTTGTCTTGTCTTTGTCTTGTCTTTGTCTTGTCTTTGTCTTGTCTTTGTCTTGTCTTTGTCTTGTCTTTGTCTTGTCTTTGTCTTGTCTTTGTCTTGTCTTTGTCTTGTCTTTGTCTTGTCTTTGTCTTGTCTTTGTCTTGTCTTTGTCTTGTCTTTGTCTTGTCTTTGTCTTGTCTTTGTCTTGTCTTTGTCTTGTCTTTGTCTTGTCTTTGTCTTGTCTTTGTCTTGTCTTTGTCTTGTCTTTGTCTTGTCTTTGTCTTGTCTTTGTCTTGTCTTTGTCTTGTCTTTGTCTTGTCTTTGTCTTGTCTTTGTCTTGTCTTTGTCTTGTCTTTGTCTTGTCTTTGTCTTGTCTTTGTCTTGTCTTTGTCTTGTCTTTGTCTTGTCTTTGTCTTGTCTTTGTCTTGTCTTTGTCTTGTCTTTGTCTTGTCTTTGTCTTGTCTTTGTCTTGTCTTTGTCTTGTCTTTGTCTTGTCTTTGTCTTGTCTTTGTCTTGTCTTTGTCTTGTCTTTGTCTTGTCTTTGTCTTGTCTTTGTCTTGTCTTTGTCTTGTCTTTGTCTTGTCTTTGTCTTGTCTTTGTCTTGTCTTTGTCTTGTCTTTGTCTTGTCTTTGTCTTGTCTTTGTCTTGTCTTTGTCTTGTCTTTGTCTTGTCTTTGTCTTGTCTTTGTCTTGTCTTTGTCTTGTCTTTGTCTTGTCTTTGTCTTGTCTTTGTCTTGTCTTTGTCTTGTCTTTGTCTTGTCTTTGTCTTGTCTTTGTCTTGTCTTTGTCTTGTCTTTGTCTTGTCTTTGTCTTGTCTTTGTCTTGTCTTTGTCTTGTCTTTGTCTTGTCTTTGTCTTGTCTTTGTCTTGTCTTTGTCTTGTCTTTGTCTTGTCTTTGTCTTGTCTTTGTCTTGTCTTTGTCTTGTCTTTGTCTTGTCTTTGTCTTGTCTTTGTCTTGTCTTTGTCTTGTCTTTGTCTTGTCTTTGTCTTGTCTTTGTCTTGTCTTTGTCTTGTCTTTGTCTTGTCTTTGTCTTGTCTTTGTCTTGTCTTTGTCTTGTCTTTGTCTTGTCTTTGTCTTGTCTTTGTCTTGTCTTTGTCTTGTCTTTGTCTTGTCTTTGTCTTGTCTTTGTCTTGTCTTTGTCTTGTCTTTGTCTTGTCTTTGTCTTGTCTTTGTCTTGTCTTTGTCTTGTCTTTGTCTTGTCTTTGTCTTGTCTTTGTCTTGTCTTTGTCTTGTCTTTGTCTTGTCTTTGTCTTGTCTTTGTCTTGTCTTTGTCTTGTCTTTGTCTTGTCTTTGTCTTGTCTTTGTCTTGTCTTTGTCTTGTCTTTGTCTTGTCTTTGTCTTGTCTTTGTCTTGTCTTTGTCTTGTCTTTGTCTTGTCTTTGTCTTGTCTTTGTCTTGTCTTTGTCTTGTCTTTGTCTTGTCTTTGTCTTGTCTTTGTCTTGTCTTTGTCTTGTCTTTGTCTTGTCTTTGTCTTGTCTTTGTCTTGTCTTTGTCTTGTCTTTGTCTTGTCTTTGTCTTGTCTTTGTCTTGTCTTTGTCTTGTCTTTGTCTTGTCTTTGTCTTGTCTTTGTCTTGTCTTTGTCTTGTCTTTGTCTTGTCTTTGTCTTGTCTTTGTCTTGTCTTTGTCTTGTCTTTGTCTTGTCTTTGTCTTGTCTTTGTCTTGTCTTTGTCTTGTCTTTGTCTTGTCTTTGTCTTGTCTTTGTCTTGTCTTTGTCTTGTCTTTGTCTTGTCTTTGTCTTGTCTTTGTCTTGTCTTTGTCTTGTCTTTGTCTTGTCTTTGTCTTGTCTTTGTCTTGTCTTTGTCTTGTCTTTGTCTTGTCTTTGTCTTGTCTTTGTCTTGTCTTTGTCTTGTCTTTGTCTTGTCTTTGTCTTGTCTTTGTCTTGTCTTTGTCTTGTCTTTGTCTTGTCTTTGTCTTGTCTTTGTCTTGTCTTTGTCTTGTCTTTGTCTTGTCTTTGTCTTGTCTTTGTCTTGTCTTTGTCTTGTCTTTGTCTTGTCTTTGTCTTGTCTTTGTCTTGTCTTTGTCTTGTCTTTGTCTTGTCTTTGTCTTGTCTTTGTCTTGTCTTTGTCTTGTCTTTGTCTTGTCTTTGTCTTGTCTTTGTCTTGTCTTTGTCTTGTCTTTGTCTTGTCTTTGTCTTGTCTTTGTCTTGTCTTTGTCTTGTCTTTGTCTTGTCTTTGTCTTGTCTTTGTCTTGTCTTTGTCTTGTCTTTGTCTTGTCTTTGTCTTGTCTTTGTCTTGTCTTTGTCTTGTCTTTGTCTTGTCTTTGTCTTGTCTTTGTCTTGTCTTTGTCTTGTCTTTGTCTTGTCTTTGTCTTGTCTTTGTCTTGTCTTTGTCTTGTCTTTGTCTTGTCTTTGTCTTGTCTTTGTCTTGTCTTTGTCTTGTCTTTGTCTTGTCTTTGTCTTGTCTTTGTCTTGTCTTTGTCTTGTCTTTGTCTTGTCTTTGTCTTGTCTTTGTCTTGTCTTTGTCTTGTCTTTGTCTTGTCTTTGTCTTGTCTTTGTCTTGTCTTTGTCTTGTCTTTGTCTTGTCTTTGTCTTGTCTTTGTCTTGTCTTTGTCTTGTCTTTGTCTTGTCTTTGTCTTGTCTTTGTCTTGTCTTTGTCTTGTCTTTGTCTTGTCTTTGTCTTGTCTTTGTCTTGTCTTTGTCTTGTCTTTGTCTTGTCTTTGTCTTGTCTTTGTCTTGTCTTTGTCTTGTCTTTGTCTTGTCTTTGTCTTGTCTTTGTCTTGTCTTTGTCTTGTCTTTGTCTTGTCTTTGTCTTGTCTTTGTCTTGTCTTTGTCTTGTCTTTGTCTTGTCTTTGTCTTGTCTTTGTCTTGTCTTTGTCTTGTCTTTGTCTTGTCTTTGTCTTGTCTTTGTCTTGTCTTTGTCTTGTCTTTGTCTTGTCTTTGTCTTGTCTTTGTCTTGTCTTTGTCTTGTCTTTGTCTTGTCTTTGTCTTGTCTTTGTCTTGTCTTTGTCTTGTCTTTGTCTTGTCTTTGTCTTGTCTTTGTCTTGTCTTTGTCTTGTCTTTGTCTTGTCTTTGTCTTGTCTTTGTCTTGTCTTTGTCTTGTCTTTGTCTTGTCTTTGTCTTGTCTTTGTCTTGTCTTTGTCTTGTCTTTGTCTTGTCTTTGTCTTGTCTTTGTCTTGTCTTTGTCTTGTCTTTGTCTTGTCTTTGTCTTGTCTTTGTCTTGTCTTTGTCTTGTCTTTGTCTTGTCTTTGTCTTGTCTTTGTCTTGTCTTTGTCTTGTCTTTGTCTTGTCTTTGTCTTGTCTTTGTCTTGTCTTTGTCTTGTCTTTGTCTTGTCTTTGTCTTGTCTTTGTCTTGTCTTTGTCTTGTCTTTGTCTTGTCTTTGTCTTGTCTTTGTCTTGTCTTTGTCTTGTCTTTGTCTTGTCTTTGTCTTGTCTTTGTCTTGTCTTTGTCTTGTCTTTGTCTTGTCTTTGTCTTGTCTTTGTCTTGTCTTTGTCTTGTCTTTGTCTTGTCTTTGTCTTGTCTTTGTCTTGTCTTTGTCTTGTCTTTGTCTTGTCTTTGTCTTGTCTTTGTCTTGTCTTTGTCTTGTCTTTGTCTTGTCTTTGTCTTGTCTTTGTCTTGTCTTTGTCTTGTCTTTGTCTTGTCTTTGTCTTGTCTTTGTCTTGTCTTTGTCTTGTCTTTGTCTTGTCTTTGTCTTGTCTTTGTCTTGTCTTTGTCTTGTCTTTGTCTTGTCTTTGTCTTGTCTTTGTCTTGTCTTTGTCTTGTCTTTGTCTTGTCTTTGTCTTGTCTTTGTCTTGTCTTTGTCTTGTCTTTGTCTTGTCTTTGTCTTGTCTTTGTCTTGTCTTTGTCTTGTCTTTGTCTTGTCTTTGTCTTGTCTCTTGTCTTGTCTTTGTCTTGTCTTTGTCTTGTCTTTGTCTTGTCTTTGTCTTGTCTTTGTCTTGTCTTTGTCTTGTCTTTGTCTTGTCTTTGTCTTGTCTTGTCTTGTCTTTGTCTTGTCTTTGTCTTGTCTTTGTCTTGTCTTTGTCTTGTCTTTGTCTTGTCTTTGTCTTGTCTTTGTCTTGTCTTTGTCTTGTCTTTGTCTTGTCTTTGTCTTGTCTTTGTCTTGTCTTTGTCTTGTCTTTGTCTTGTCTTTGTCTTGTCTTTGTCTTGTCTTTGTCTTGTCTTTGTCTTGTCTTTGTCTTGTCTTTGTCTTGTCTTTGTCTTGTCTTTGTCTTGTCTTTGTCTTGTCTTTGTCTTGTCTTTGTCTTGTCTTGTCTTGTCTTGTCTTGTCTTTGTCTTGTCTTTGTCTTGTCTTTGTCTTGTCTTTGTCTTGTCTTTGTCTTGTCTTTGTCTTGTCTTTGTCTTGTCTTTGTCTTGTCTTTGTCTTGTCTTTGTCTTGTCTTTGTCTTGTCTTTGTCTTGTCTTTGTCTTGTCTTTGTCTTGTCTTTGTCTTGTCTTTGTCTTGTCTTTGTCTTGTCTTTGTCTTGTCTTTGTCTTGTCTTTGTCTTGTCTTTGTCTTGTCTTTGTCTTGTCTTTGTCTTGTCTTTGTTGTCTTGTCTTTGTCTTGTCTTTGTCTTGTCTTTGTCTTGTCTTTGTCTTGTCTTTGTCTTGTCTTTGTCTTGTCTTTGTCTTGTCTTTGTCTTGTCTTTGTCTTGTCTTTGTCTTGTCTTTGTCTTGTCTTTGTCTTGTCTTTGTCTTGTCTTTGTCTTGTCTTTGTCTTGTCTTTGTCTTGTCTTTGTCTTGTCTTTGTCTTGTCTTTGTCTTGTCTTTGTCTTGTCTTTGTCTTGTCTTTGTCTTGTCTTTGTCTTGTCTTTGTCTTGTCTTTGTCTTGTCTTTGTCTTGTCTTTGTCTTGTCTTTGTCTTGTCTTTGTCTTGTCTTTGTCTTGTCTTTGTCTTGTCTTTGTCTTGTCTTTGTCTTGTCTTTGTCTTGTCTTTGTCTTGTCTTTGTCTTGTCTTTGTCTTGTCTTTGTCTTGTCTTTGTCTTGTCTTTGTCTTGTCTTTGTCTTGTCTTTGTCTTGTCTTTGTA
>NW_026683654.1:0-26503 GCF_030247195.1 Topomyia yanbarensis | reverse complement strand
TTTTTAGAACTTTTAGAACTTTTAGAACTTTTAGAACTTTTAGAACTTTTAGAACTTTTAGAACTTTTAGAACTTTTAGAACTTTTAGAACTTTTAGAACTTTTAGAACTTTTAGAACTTTTAGAACTTTTAGAACTTTTAGAACTTTTAGAACTTTTAGAACTTTTAGAACTTTTAGAACTTTTAGAACTTTTAGAACTTTTAGAACTTTTAGAACTTTTAGAACTTTTAGAACTTTTAGAACTTTTAGAACTTTTAGAACTTTTAGAACTTTTAGAACTTTTAGAACTTTTAGAACTTTTAGAACTTTTAGAACTTTTAGAACTTTTAGAACTTTTAGAACTTTTAGAACTTTTAGAACTTTTAGAACTTTTAGAACTTTTAGAACTTTTAGAACTTTTAGAACTTTTAGAACTTTTAGAACTTTTAGAACTTTTAGAACTTTTAGAACTTTTAGAACTTTTAGAACTTTTAGAACTTTTAGAACTTTTAGAACTTTTAGAACTTTTAGAACTTTTAGAACTTTTAGAACTTTTAGAACTTTTAGAACTTTTAGAACTTTTAGAACTTTTAGAACTTTTAGAACTTTTAGAACTTTTAGAACTTTTAGAACTTTTAGAACTTTTAGAACTTTTAGAACTTTTAGAACTTTTAGAACTTTTAGAACTTTTAGAACTTTTAGAACTTTTAGAACTTTTAGAACTTTTAGAACTTTTAGAACTTTTAGAACTTTTAGAACTTTTAGAACTTTTAGAACTTTTAGAACTTTTAGAACTTTTAGAACTTTTAGAACTTTTAGAACTTTTAGAACTTTTAGAACTTTTAGAACTTTTAGAACTTTTAGAACTTTTAGAACTTTTAGAACTTTTAGAACTTTTAGAACTTTTAGAACTTTTAGAACTTTTAGAACTTTTAGAACTTTTAGAACTTTTAGAACTTTTAGAACTTTTAGAACTTTTAGAACTTTTAGAACTTTTAGAACTTTTAGAACTTTTAGAACTTTTAGAACTTTTAGAACTTTTAGAACTTTTAGAACTTTTAGAACTTTTAGAACTTTTAGAACTTTTAGAACTTTTAGAACTTTTAGAACTTTTAGAACTTTTAGAACTTTTAGAACTTTTAGAACTTTTAGAACTTTTAGAACTTTTAGAACTTTTAGAACTTTTAGAACTTTTAGAACTTTTAGAACTTTTAGAACTTTTAGAACTTTTAGAACTTTTAGAACTTTTAGAACTTTTAGAACTTTTAGAACTTTTAGAACTTTTAGAACTTTTAGAACTTTTAGAACTTTTAGAACTTTTAGAACTTTTAGAACTTTTAGAACTTTTAGAACTTTTAGAACTTTTAGAACTTTTAGAACTTTTAGAACTTTTAGAACTTTTAGAACTTTTAGAACTTTTAGAACTTTTAGAACTTTTAGAACTTTTAGAACTTTTAGAACTTTTAGAACTTTTAGAACTTTTAGAACTTTTAGAACTTTTAGAACTTTTAGAACTTTTAGAACTTTTAGAACTTTTAGAACTTTTAGAACTTTTAGAACTTTTAGAACTTTTAGAACTTTTAGAACTTTTAGAACTTTTAGAACTTTTAGAACTTTTAGAACTTTTAGAACTTTTAGAACTTTTAGAACTTTTAGAACTTTTAGAACTTTTAGAACTTTTAGAACTTTTAGAACTTTTAGAACTTTTAGAACTTTTAGAACTTTTAGAACTTTTAGAACTTTTAGAACTTTTAGAACTTTTAGAACTTTTAGAACTTTTAGAACTTTTAGAACTTTTAGAACTTTTAGAACTTTTAGAACTTTTAGAACTTTTAGAACTTTTAGAACTTTTAGAACTTTTAGAACTTTTAGAACTTTTAGAACTTTTAGAACTTTTAGAACTTTTAGAACTTTTAGAACTTTTAGAACTTTTAGAACTTTTAGAACTTTTAGAACTTTTAGAACTTTTAGAACTTTTAGAACTTTTAGAACTTTTAGAACTTTTAGAACTTTTAGAACTTTTAGAACTTTTAGAACTTTTAGAACTTTTAGAACTTTTAGAACTTTTAGAACTTTTAGAACTTTTAGAACTTTTAGAACTTTTAGAACTTTTAGAACTTTTAGAACTTTTAGAACTTTTAGAACTTTTAGAACTTTTAGAACTTTTAGAACTTTTAGAACTTTTAGAACTTTTAGAACTTTTAGAACTTTTAGAACTTTTAGAACTTTTAGAACTTTTAGAACTTTTAGAACTTTTAGAACTTTTAGAACTTTTAGAACTTTTAGAACTTTTAGAACTTTTAGAACTTTTAGAACTTTTAGAACTTTTAGAACTTTTAGAACTTTTAGAACTTTTAGAACTTTTAGAACTTTTAGAACTTTTAGAACTTTTAGAACTTTTAGAACTTTTAGAACTTTTAGAACTTTTAGAACTTTTAGAACTTTTAGAACTTTTAGAACTTTTAGAACTTTTAGAACTTTTAGAACTTTTAGAACTTTTAGAACTTTTAGAACTTTTAGAACTTTTAGAACTTTTAGAACTTTTAGAACTTTTAGAACTTTTAGAACTTTTAGAACTTTTAGAACTTTTAGAACTTTTAGAACTTTTAGAACTTTTAGAACTTTTAGAACTTTTAGAACTTTTAGAACTTTTAGAACTTTTAGAACTTTTAGAACTTTTAGAACTTTTAGAACTTTTAGAACTTTTAGAACTTTTAGAACTTTTAGAACTTTTAGAACTTTTAGAACTTTTAGAACTTTTAGAACTTTTAGAACTTTTAGAACTTTTAGAACTTTTAGAACTTTTAGAACTTTTAGAACTTTTAGAACTTTTAGAACTTTTAGAACTTTTAGAACTTTTAGAACTTTTAGAACTTTTAGAACTTTTAGAACTTTTAGAACTTTTAGAACTTTTAGAACTTTTAGAACTTTTAGAACTTTTAGAACTTTTAGAACTTTTAGAACTTTTAGAACTTTTAGAACTTTTAGAACTTTTAGAACTTTTAGAACTTTTAGAACTTTTAGAACTTTTAGAACTTTTAGAACTTTTAGAACTTTTAGAACTTTTAGAACTTTTAGAACTTTTAGAACTTTTAGAACTTTTAGAACTTTTAGAACTTTTAGAACTTTTAGAACTTTTAGAACTTTTAGAACTTTTAGAACTTTTAGAACTTTTAGAACTTTTAGAACTTTTAGAACTTTTAGAACTTTTAGAACTTTTAGAACTTTTAGAACTTTTAGAACTTTTAGAACTTTTAGAACTTTTAGAACTTTTAGAACTTTTAGAACTTTTAGAACTTTTAGAACTTTTAGAACTTTTAGAACTTTTAGAACTTTTAGAACTTTTAGAACTTTTAGAACTTTTAGAACTTTTAGAACTTTTAGAACTTTTAGAACTTTTAGAACTTTTAGAACTTTTAGAACTTTTAGAACTTTTAGAACTTTTAGAACTTTTAGAACTTTTAGAACTTTTAGAACTTTTAGAACTTTTAGAACTTTTAGAACTTTTAGAACTTTTAGAACTTTTAGAACTTTTAGAACTTTTAGAACTTTTAGAACTTTTAGAACTTTTAGAACTTTTAGAACTTTTAGAACTTTTAGAACTTTTAGAACTTTTAGAACTTTTAGAACTTTTAGAACTTTTAGAACTTTTAGAACTTTTAGAACTTTTAGAACTTTTAGAACTTTTAGAACTTTTAGAACTTTTAGAACTTTTAGAACTTTTAGAACTTTTAGAACTTTTAGAACTTTTAGAACTTTTAGAACTTTTAGAACTTTTAGAACTTTTAGAACTTTTAGAACTTTTAGAACTTTTAGAACTTTTAGAACTTTTAGAACTTTTAGAACTTTTAGAACTTTTAGAACTTTTAGAACTTTTAGAACTTTTAGAACTTTTAGAACTTTTAGAACTTTTAGAACTTTTAGAACTTTTAGAACTTTTAGAACTTTTAGAACTTTTAGAACTTTTAGAACTTTTAGAACTTTTAGAACTTTTAGAACTTTTAGAACTTTTAGAACTTTTAGAACTTTTAGAACTTTTAGAACTTTTAGAACTTTTAGAACTTTTAGAACTTTTAGAACTTTTAGAACTTTTAGAACTTTTAGAACTTTTAGAACTTTTAGAACTTTTAGAACTTTTAGAACTTTTAGAACTTTTAGAACTTTTAGAACTTTTAGAACTTTTAGAACTTTTAGAACTTTTAGAACTTTTAGAACTTTTAGAACTTTTAGAACTTTTAGAACTTTTAGAACTTTTAGAACTTTTAGAACTTTTAGAACTTTTAGAACTTTTAGAACTTTTAGAACTTTTAGAACTTTTAGAACTTTTAGAACTTTTAGAACTTTTAGAACTTTTAGAACTTTTAGAACTTTTAGAACTTTTAGAACTTTTAGAACTTTTAGAACTTTTAGAACTTTTAGAACTTTTAGAACTTTTAGAACTTTTAGAACTTTTAGAACTTTTAGAACTTTTAGAACTTTTAGAACTTTTAGAACTTTTAGAACTTTTAGAACTTTTAGAACTTTTAGAACTTTTAGAACTTTTAGAACTTTTAGAACTTTTAGAACTTTTAGAACTTTTAGAACTTTTAGAACTTTTAGAACTTTTAGAACTTTTAGAACTTTTAGAACTTTTAGAACTTTTAGAACTTTTAGAACTTTTAGAACTTTTAGAACTTTTAGAACTTTTAGAACTTTTAGAACTTTTAGAACTTTTAGAACTTTTAGAACTTTTAGAACTTTTAGAACTTTTAGAACTTTTAGAACTTTTAGAACTTTTAGAACTTTTAGAACTTTTAGAACTTTTAGAACTTTTAGAACTTTTAGAACTTTTAGAACTTTTAGAACTTTTAGAACTTTTAGAACTTTTAGAACTTTTAGAACTTTTAGAACTTTTAGAACTTTTAGAACTTTTAGAACTTTTAGAACTTTTAGAACTTTTAGAACTTTTAGAACTTTTAGAACTTTTAGAACTTTTAGAACTTTTAGAACTTTTAGAACTTTTAGAACTTTTAGAACTTTTAGAACTTTTAGAACTTTTAGAACTTTTAGAACTTTTAGAACTTTTAGAACTTTTAGAACTTTTAGAACTTTTAGAACTTTTAGAACTTTTAGAACTTTTAGAACTTTTAGAACTTTTAGAACTTTTAGAACTTTTAGAACTTTTAGAACTTTTAGAACTTTTAGAACTTTTAGAACTTTTAGAACTTTTAGAACTTTTAGAACTTTTAGAACTTTTAGAACTTTTAGAACTTTTAGAACTTTTAGAACTTTTAGAACTTTTAGAACTTTTAGAACTTTTAGAACTTTTAGAACTTTTAGAACTTTTAGAACTTTTAGAACTTTTAGAACTTTTAGAACTTTTAGAACTTTTAGAACTTTTAGAACTTTTAGAACTTTTAGAACTTTTAGAACTTTTAGAACTTTTAGAACTTTTAGAACTTTTAGAACTTTTAGAACTTTTAGAACTTTTAGAACTTTTAGAACTTTTAGAACTTTTAGAACTTTTAGAACTTTTAGAACTTTTAGAACTTTTAGAACTTTTAGAACTTTTAGAACTTTTAGAACTTTTAGAACTTTTAGAACTTTTAGAACTTTTAGAACTTTTAGAACTTTTAGAACTTTTAGAACTTTTAGAACTTTTAGAACTTTTAGAACTTTTAGAACTTTTAGAACTTTTAGAACTTTTAGAACTTTTAGAACTTTTAGAACTTTTAGAACTTTTAGAACTTTTAGAACTTTTAGAACTTTTAGAACTTTTAGAACTTTTAGAACTTTTAGAACTTTTAGAACTTTTAGAACTTTTAGAACTTTTAGAACTTTTAGAACTTTTAGAACTTTTAGAACTTTTAGAACTTTTAGAACTTTTAGAACTTTTAGAACTTTTAGAACTTTTAGAACTTTTAGAACTTTTAGAACTTTTAGAACTTTTAGAACTTTTAGAACTTTTAGAACTTTTAGAACTTTTAGAACTTTTAGAACTTTTAGAACTTTTAGAACTTTTAGAACTTTTAGAACTTTTAGAACTTTTAGAACTTTTAGAACTTTTAGAATTTTTAGAATTTTAGAATTGCTGAATTGCTGAATTGCTGAATTGCTGAATTGCTGAATTGCTGAATTGCTGAATTGCTGAATTGCTGAATTGCTGAATTGCTGAATTGCTGAATTGCTGAATTGCTGAATTGCTGAATTGCTGAATTGCTGAATTGCTGAATTGCTGAATTGCTGAATTGCTGAATTGCTGAATTGCTGAATTGCTGAATTGCTGAATTGCTGAATTGCTGAATTGCTGAATTGCTGAATTGCTGAATTGCTGAATTGCTGAATTGCTGAATTGCTGAATTGCTGAATTGCTGAATTGCTGAATTGCTGAATTGCTGAATTGCTGAATTGCTGAATTGCTGAATTGCTGAATTGCTGAATTGCTGAATTGCTGAATTGCTGAATTGCTGAATTGCTGAATTGCTGAATTGCTGAATTGCTGAATTGCTGAATTGCTGAATTGCTGAATTGCTGAATTGCTGAATTGCTGAATTGCTGAATTGCTGAATTGCTGAATTGCTGAATTGCTGAATTGCTGAATTGCTGAATTGCTGAATTGCTGAATTGCTGAATTGCTGAATTGCTGAATTGCTGAATTGCTGAATTGCTGAATTGCTGAATTGCTGAATTGCTGAATTGCTGAATTGCTGAATTGCTGAATTGCTGAATTGCTGAATTGCTGAATTGCTGAATTGCTGAATTGCTGAATTGCTGAATTGCTGAATTGCTGAATTGCTGAATTGCTGAATTGCTGAATTGCTGAATTGCTGAATTTTAGAATTTTAGAATTTTAGAATTTTAGAATTCTAAAATTTTAGAATTTTAGAATCTTCGAATCTTCGAATCTTCGAATCTTCGAATCTTGGAATTTTAGAATTTAGAATTTTTGAATTTTAAAATTTTAGAATTTTAGTATATTAGAATTTTAGAATTTTAGTATATTAGAATTTTAGTATATTAGAATTTTAGAATTTTAGTATATTAGAATTTTAGAATTTTAGAATTTTAGAATTTTAGAATTTTAGAATTTTAGAATTTTAGAATTTTAGAATTTTAGAATTTTAGAATTTTAGAATTTTAGAATTTTAGAATTTTAGAATTTTAGAATTTTAGAATTTTAGAATTTTAGAATTTTAGAATTTTAGAGTTTTAGAAGTTTGGAATTTTAGAATTTTAGAATTTTAGAATTTTAGAATTTTAGAATTTTAGAATTTTAGAATTTTAGAATTTTAGAATTTTAGAATTTTAGAATTTTAGAATTTTAGAATTTTAGAATTTTAGAATTTTAGAATTTTAGAATTTTAGAATTTTAGAATTTTAGAATTTTAGAATTTTAGAATTTTGGAATTTTAGAATTTTAGAATTTTAGAATTTTAGAATTTTAGAATTTTAGAATTTTAGAATTTTAGAATTTTAGAATTTTAGAATTTTAGAATTTTAGAATTTTAGAATTTTAGAATTTTAGAATTTTAGAATTTTAGAATTTTAGAATTTTAGAATTTTAGAATTTTAGAATTTTAGAATTTTAGAATTTTAGAATTTTAGAATTTTAGAATTTTAGAATTTTAGAATTTTAGAATTTTAGAATTTTAGAATTTTAGAATTTTAGAATTTTAGAATTTTAGAATTTTAGAATTTTAGAATTTTAGAATTTTAGAATTTTAGAATTTTAGAATTTTAGAATTTTAGAATTTTAGAATTTTAGAATTTTAGAATTTTAGAATTTTAGAATTTTAGAATTTTAGAATTTTAGAATTTTAGAATTTTAGAATTTTAGAATTTTAGAATTTTAGAATTTTAGAATTTTAGAATTTTAGAATTTTAGAATTTTAGAATTTTAGAATTTTAGAATTTTAGAATTTTAGAATTTTAGAATTTTAGAATTTTTGAATTTTTGAATTTTTGAATTTTTGAATTTTTGAATTTTTGAATTTTTGAATTTTTGAATTTTTGAATTTTTGAATTTTTGAATTTTTGAATTTTTGAATTTTTGAATTTTTGAATTTTTGAATTTTTGAATTTTTGAATTTTTGAATTTTTGAATTTTTGAATTTTTGAATTTTTGAATTTTTGAATTTTTGAATTTTTGAATTTTTGAATTTTTGAATTTTTGAATTTTTGAATTTTTGAATTTTTGAATTTTTGAATTTTTGAATTTTTGAATTTTTGAATGTTTGAATTTTTGAATTTTTGAATTTTTGAATTTTTGAATTTTTGAATTTTTGAATTTTTGAATATTTGAATTTTTGAATTGCTGAATTGCTGAATTGCTGAATTGCTGAATTTTTGAATTTTTGAATTTTAGAATTCTAAAATTTTAGAATTTTAGAATCTTCGAATCTTGGAATTTTAGAATTTAGAATTCTTGAATTTTAAAATTTTAGAATTTTAGTATATTAGAATTTTAGAATTTTAGTATATTAGAATTTTAGTATATTAGAATTTTAGAATTTTAGTATATTAGAATTTTAGAATTTTAGAATTTTAGAATTTTAGAATTTTAGAATTTTAGAATTTTAGAATTTTAGAATTTTAGAATTTTAGAATTTTAGAATTTTAGAATTTTAGAATTTTAGAATTTTAGAATTTTAGAATTTTAGAATTTTAGAATTTTAGAATTTTAGAATTTTAGAATTTTAGAATTTTAGAAGTTTGGAATTTTAGAATTTTAGAATTTTAGAATTTTAGAATTTTAGAATTTTAGAATTTTAGAATTTTAGAATTTTAGAATTTTAGAATTTTAGAATTTTAGAATTTTAGAATTTTAGAATTTTAGAATTTTAGAATTTTAGAATTTTAGAATTTTAGAATTTTAGAATTTTAGAATTTTAGAATTTTAGAATTTTAGAATTTTAGAATTTTAGAATTTTAGAATTTTAGAATTTTAGAATTTTAGAATTTTAGAATTTTAGAATTTTAGAATTTTAGAATTTTAGAATTTTAGAATTTTAGAATTTTAGAATTTTAGAATTTTAGAATTTTAGAATTTTAGAATTTTAGAATTTTAGAATTTTAGAATTTTAGAATTTTAGAATTTTAGAATTTTAGAATTTTAGAATTTTAGAATTTTAGAATTTTAGAATTTTAGAATTTTAGAATTTTAGAATTTTAGAATTTTAGAATTTTAGAATTTTAGAATTTTAGAATTTTAGAATTTTAGAATTTTAGAATTTTAGAATTTTAGAATTTTAGAATTTTAGAATTTTAGAATTTTAGAATTTTAGAATTTTAGAATTTTAGAATTTTAGAATTTTAGAATTTTAGAATTTTAGAATTTTAGAATTTTAGAATTTTAGAATTTTAGAATTTTAGAATTTTAGAATTTTAGAATTTTAGAATTTTAGAATTTTAGAATTTTAGAATTTTAGAATTTTAGAATTTTAGAATTTTAGAATTTTAGAATTTTAGAATTTTAGAATTTTAGAATTTTAGAATTTTAGAATTTTAGAATTTTAGAATTTTAGAATTTTAGAATTTTAGAATTTTAGAATTTTAGAATTTTAGAATTTTAGAATTTTAGAATTTTAGAATTTTAGAATTTTAGAATTTTAGAATTTTAGAATTTTAGAATTTTAGAATTTTAGAATTTTAGAATTTTAGAATTTTAGAATTTTAGAATTTTAGAATTTTAGAATTTTAGAATTTTAGAATTTTAGAATTTTAGAATTTTAGAATTTTAGAATTTTAGAATTTTAGAATTTTAGAATTTTAGAATTTTAGAATTTTAGAATTTTAGAATTTTAGAATTTTAGAATTTTAGAATTTTAGAATTTTAGAATTTTAGAATTTTAGAATTTTAGAATTTTAGAATTTTAGAATTTTAGAATTTTAGAATTTTAGAATTTTAGAATTTTAGAATTTTAGAATTTTAGAATTTTAGAATTTTAGAATTTTAGAATTTTAGAATTTTAGAATTTTAGAATTTTAGAATTTTAGAATTTTAGAATTTTAGAATTTTAGAATTTTAGAATTTTAGAATTTTAGAATTTTAGAATTTTAGAATTTTAGAATTTTAGAATTTTAGAATTTTAGAATTTTAGAATTTTAGAATTTTAGAATTTTAGAATTTTAGAATTTTAGAATTTTAGAATTTTAGAATTTTAGAATTTTAGAATTTTAGAATTTTAGAATTTTAGAATTTTAGAATTTTAGAATTTTAGAATTTTAGAATTTTAGAATTTTAGAATTTTAGAATTTTAGAATTTTAGAATTTTAGAATTTTAGAATTTTAGAATTTTAGAATTTTAGAATTTTAGAATTTTAGAATTTTAGAATTTTAGAATTTTAGAATTTTAGAATTTTAGAATTTTAGAATTTTAGAATTTTAGAATTTTAGAATTTTAGAATTTTAGAATTTTAGAATTTTAGAATTTTAGAATTTTAGAATTTTAGAATTTTAGAATTTTAGAATTTTAGAATTTTAGAATTTTAGAATTTTAGAATTTTAGAATTTTAGAATTTTAGAATTTTAGAATTTTAGAATTTTAGAATTTTAGAATTTTAGAATTTTAGAATTTTAGAATTTTAGAATTTTAGAATTTTAGAATTTTAGAATTTTAGAATTTTAGAATTTTAGAATTTTAGAATTTTAGAATTTTAGAATTTTAGAATTTTAGAATTTTAGAATTTTAGAATTTTAGAATTTTAGAATTTTAGAATTTTAGAATTTTAGAATTTTAGAATTTTAGAATTTTAGAATTTTAGAATTTTAGAATTTTAGAATTTTAGAATTTTAGAATTTTAGAATTTTAGAATTTTAGAATTTTAGAATTTTAGAATTTTAGAATTTTAGAATTTTAGAATTTTAGAATTTTAGAATTTTAGAATTTTAGAATTTTAGAATTTTAGAATTTTAGAATTTTAGAATTTTAGAATTTTAGAATTTTAGAATTTTAGAATTTTAGAATTTTAGAATTTTAGAATTTTAGAATTTTAGAATTTTAGAATTTTAGAATTTTAGAATTTTAGAATTTTAGAATTTTAGAATTTTAGAATTTTAGAATTTTAGAATTTTAGAATTTTAGAATTTTAGAATTTTAGAATTTTAGAATTTTAGAATTTTAGAATTTTAGAATTTTAGAATTTTAGAATTTTAGAATTTTAGAATTTTAGAATTTTAGAATTTTAGAATTTTAGAATTTTAGAATTTTAGAATTTTAGAATTTTAGAATTTTAGAATTTTAGAATTTTAGAATTTTAGAATTTTAGAATTTTAGAATTTTAGAATTTTAGAATTTTAGAATTTTAGAATTTTAGAATTTTAGAATTTTAGAATTTTAGAATTTTAGAATTTTAGAATTTTAGAATTTTAGAATTTTAGAATTTTAGAATTTTAGAATTTTAGAATTTTAGAATTTTAGAATTTTAGAATTTTAGAATTTTAGAATTTTAGAATTTTAGAATTTTAGAATTTTAGAATTTTAGAATTTTAGAATTTTAGAATTTTAGAATTTTAGAATTTTAGAATTTTAGAATTTTAGAATTTTAGAATTTTAGAATTTTAGAATTTTAGAATTTTAGAATTTTAGAATTTTAGAATTTTAGAATTTTAGAATTTTAGAATTTTAGAATTTTAGAATTTTAGAATTTTAGAATTTTAGAATTTTAGAATTTTAGAATTTTAGAATTTTAGAATTTTAGAATTTTAGAATTTTAGAATTTTAGAATTTTAGAATTTTAGAATTTTAGAATTTTAGAATTTTAGAATTTTAGAATTTTAGAATTTTAGAATTTATTAGAATTTTAGAATTTTAGAATTTTAGAATTTAAATTTTAGAATTTTAGAATTTTAGAATTTTAGAATTTTAGAATTTTAATTTTAGAATTTTAGAATTTTAGAATTTTAGAATTTTAGAATTTTAGAATTTTAGAATTTTAGAATTTTAGAATTTTAGAATTTTAGAATTTTAGAATTTTAGAATTTTAGAATTTTAGAATTTTAGAATTTTAGAATTTTAGAATTTTAGAATTTTAGAATTTTAGAATTTTAGAATTTTAGAATTTTAGAATTTTAGAATTTAGAATTTTAGAATTTTAGAATTTTAGAATTTTAGAATTTTAGAATTTTAGAATTTTAGAATTTTAGAATTTTAGAATTTTAGAATTTTAGAATTTTAGAATTTTAGAATTTTAGAATTTTAGAATTTTAGAATTTTAGAATTTTAGAATTTTAGAATTTTAGAATTTTAGAATTTTAGAATTTTAGAATTTTAGAATTTTAGAATTTTAGAATTTTAGAATTTTAGAATTTTAGAATTTTAGAATTTTAGAATTTTAGAATTTTAGAATTTTAGAATTTTAGAATTTTAGAATTTTAGAATTTTAGAATTTTAGAATTTTAGAATTTTAGAATTTTAGAATTTTAGAATTTTAGAATTTTAGAATTTTAGAATTTTAGAATTTTAGAATTTTAGAATTTTAGAATTTTAGAATTTTAGAATTTTAGAATTTTAGAATTTTAGAATTTTAGAATTTTAGAATTTTAGAATTTTAGAATTTTTAGAATTTTAGAATTTTAGAATTTTAGAATTTTAGAATTTTAGAATTTTAGAATTTTAGAATTTTAGAATTTTAGAATTTTAGAATTTTAGAATTTTAGAATTTTAGAATTTTAGAATTTTAGAATTTTAGAATTTTAGAATTTTAGAATTTTAGAATTTTAGAATTTTAGAATTTTAGAATTTTAGAATTTTAGAATTTTAGAATTTTAGAATTTTAGAATTTTAGAATTTTAGAATTTTAGAATTTTAGAATTTTAGAATTTTAGAATTTTAGAATTTTAGAATTTTAGAATTTTAGAATTTTAGAATTTTAGAATTTAGAATTTTAGAATTTTAGAATTTTAGAATTTTAGAATTTTAGAATTTTAGAATTTTAGAATTTTAGAATTTTAGAATTTTAGAATTTTAGAATTTTAGAATTTTAGAATTTTAGAATTTTAGAATTTTAGAATTTTAGAATTTTAGAATTTTAGAATTTTAGAATTTTAGAATTTTAGAATTTTAGAATTTTAGAATTTTAGAATTTTAGAATTTTAGAATTTTAGAATTTTAGAATTTTAGAATTTTAGAATTTTAGAATTTTAGAATTTTAGAATTTTAGAATTTTAGAATTTTAGAATTTTAGAATTTTAGAATTTTAGAATTTTAGAATTTTAGAATTTTAGAATTTTAGAATTTTAGAATTTTAGAATTTTAGAATTTTAGAATTTTAGAATTTTAGAATTTTAGAATTTTAGAATTTTAGAATTTTAGAATTTTAGAATTTTAGAATTTTAGAATTTTAGAATTTTAGAATTTTAGAATTTTAGAATTTTAGAATTTTAGAATTTTAGAATTTTAGAATTTTAGAATTTTAGAATTTTAGAATTTTAGAATTTTAGAATTTTAGAATTTTAGAATTTTAGAATTTTAGAATTTTAGAATTTTAGAATTTTAGAATTTTAGAATTTTAGAATTTTAGAATTTTAGAATTTTAGAATTTTAGAATTTTAGAATTTTAGAATTTTAGAATTTTAGAATTTTAGAATTTTAGAATTTTAGAATTTTAGAATTTTAGAATTTTAGAATTTTAGAATTTTAGAATTTTAGAATCTTAGAATTTTAGAATTTTAGAATTTTAGAATTTTAGAATTTTAGAATTTTAGAATTTTAGAATTTTAGAATTTTAGAATTTTAGAATTTTAGAATTTTAGAATTTTAGAATTTTAGAATTTTAGAATTTTAGAATTTTAGAATTTTAGAATTTTAGAATTTTAGAATTTTAGAATTTTAGAATTTTAGAATTTTAGAATTTTAGAATTTTAGAATTTTAGAATTTTAGAATTTTAGAATTTTAGAATTTTAGAATTTTAGAATTTTAGAATTTTAGAATTTTAGAATTTTAGAATTTTAGAATTTTAGAATTTTAGAATTTTAGAATTTTAGAATTTTAGAATTTTAGAATTTTAGAATTTTAGAATTTTAGAATTTTAGAATTTTAGAATTTTAGAATTTTAGAATTTTAGAATTTTAGAATTTTAGAATTTTAGAATTTTAGAATTTTAGAATTTTAGAATTTTAGAATTTTAGAATTTTAGAATTTTAGAATTTTAGAATTTTAGAATTTTAGAATTTTAGAATTTTAGAATTTTAGAATTTTAGAATTTTAGAATTTTAGAATTTTAGAATTTTAGAATTTTAGAATTTTAGAATTTTAGAATTTTAGAATTTTAGAATTTTAGAATTTTAGAATTTTAGAATTTTAGAATTTTAGAATTTTTAGAATTTTAGAATTTTAGAATTTTAGAATTTTAGAATTTTAGAATTTTAGAATTTTAGAATTTTAGAATTTTAGAATTTTAGAATTTTAGAATTTTAGAATTTTAGAATTTTAGAATTTTAGAATTTTAGAATTTTAGAATTTTAGAATTTTAGAATTTTAGAATTTTAGAATTTTAGAATTTTAGAATTTTAGAATTTTAGAATTTTAGAATTTTAGAATTTTAGAATTTTAGAATTTTAGAATTTTAGAATTTTAGAATTTTAGAATTTTAGAATTTTAGAATTTTAGAATTTTAGAATTTTAGAATTTTAGAATTTTAGAATTTTAGAATTTTAGAATTTTAGAATTTTAGAATTTTAGAATTTTAGAATTTTAGAATTTTAGAATTTTAGAATTTTAGAATTTTAGAATTTTAGAATTTTAGAATTTTAGAATTTTAGAATTTTAGAATTTTAGAATTTTAGAATTTTAAATTTTAAAATTTTAGAATTTTAGAATTTTAGAATTTTAGAATTTTAGAATTTTAGAATTTTAGAATTTTAGAATTTAGAATTTTGAATTGCTGAATTGCTGAATTGCTGAATTGCTGAATTGCTGAATTGCTGAATTGCTGAATTGCTGAATTGCTGAATTGCTGAATTGCTGAATTGCTGAATTGCTGAATTGCTGAATTGCTGAATTGCTGAATTGCTGAATTGCTGAATTGCTGAATTGCTGAATTGCTGAATTGCTGAATTGCTGAATTGCTGAATTGCTGAATTGCTGAATTGCTGAATTGCTGAATTGCTGAATTGCTGAATTGCTGAATTGCTGAATTGCTGAATTGCTGAATTGCTGAATTGCTGAATTGCTGAATTGCTGAATTGCTGAATTGCTGAATTGCTGAATTGCTGAATTGCTGAATTGCTGAATTGCTGAATTGCTGAATTGCTGAATTGCTGAATTGCTGAATTGCTGAATTGCTGAATTGCTGAATTGCTGAATTGCTGAATTGCTGAATTGCTGAATTGCTGAATTGCTGAATTGCTGAATTGCTGAATTGCTGAATTGCTGAATTGCTGAATTGCTGAATTGCTGAATTGCTGAATTGCTGAATTGCTGAATTGCTGAATTGCTGAATTGCTGAATTGCTGAATTGCTGAATTGCTGAATTGCTGAATTGCTGAATTGCTGAATTGCTGAATTGCTGAATTGCTGAATTGCTGAATTGCTGAATTGCTGAATTGCTGAATTGCTGAATTGCTGAATTGCTGAATTGCTGAATTGCTGAATTGCTGAATTGCTGAATTGCTGAATTGCTGAATTGCTGAATTGCTGAATTGCTGAATTGCTGAATTGCTGAATTGCTGAATTGCTGAATTGCTGAATTGCTGAATTGCTGAATTGCTGAATTTTAGAATTCTAAAATTTTAGAATTTTAGAATCTTCGAATCTTCGAATCTTCGAATCTTGGAATTTTAGAATTTAGAATTTTTGAATTTTAAAATTTTAGAATTTTAGTATATTAGAATTTTAGAATTTTAGTATATTAGAATTTTAGTATATTAGAATTTTAGAATTTTAGTATATTAGAATTTTAGAATTTTAGAATTTTAGAATTTTAGAATTTTAGAATTTTAGAATTTTAGAATTTTAGAATTTTAGAATTTTAGAATTTTAGAATTTTAGAATTTTAGAATTTTAGAATTTTAGAATTTTAGAATTTTAGAATTTTAGAAGTTTGGAATTTTAGAATTTTAGAATTTTAGAATTTTAGAATTTTAGAATTTTAGAATTTTAGAATTTTAGAATTTTAGAATTTTAGAATTTTAGAATTTTAGAATTTTAGAATTTTAGAATTTTAGAATTTTAGAATTTTAGAATTTTAGAATTTTAGAATTTTGGAATTTTAGAATTTTAGAATTTTAGAATTTTAGAATTTTAGAATTTTAGAATTTTAGAATTTTAGAATTTTAGAATTTTAGAATTTTAGAATTTTAGAATTTTAGAATTTTAGAATTTTAGAATTTTAGAATTTTAGAATTTTAGAATTTTAGAATTTTAGAATTTTAGAATTTTAGAATTTTAGAATTTTAGAATTTTAGAATTTTAGAATTTTAGAATTTTAGAATTTTAGAATTTTAGAATTTTAGAATTTTAGAATTTTAGAATTTTAGAATTTTAGAATTTTAGAATTTTAGAATTTTAGAATTTTAGAATTTTAGAATTTTAGAATTTTAGAATTTTAGAATTTTAGAATTTTAGAATTTTAGAATTTTAGAATTTTAGAATTTTAGAATTTTAGAATTTTAGAATTTTAGAATTTTAGAATTTTAGAATTTTTGAATTTTTGAATTTTTGAATTTTTGAATTTTTGAATTTTTGAATTTTTGAATTTTTGAATTTTTGAATTTTTGAATTTTTGAATTTTTGAATTTTTGAATTTTTGAATTTTTGAATTTTTGAATTTTTGAATTTTTGAATTTTTGAATTTTTGAATTTTTGAATTTTTGAATTTTTGAATTTTTGAATTTTTGAATTTTTGAATTTTTGAATTTTTGAATTTTTGAATTTTTGAATTTTTGAATTTTTGAATTTTTGAATTTTTGAATTTTTGAATTTTTGAATTTTTGAATTTTTGAATTTTTGAATTTTTGAATTTTTGAATTTTTGAATTTTTGAATTTTTGAATTTTTGAATTTTTGAATTTTTGAATTTTTGAATTTTTGAATGTTTGAATTTTTGAATTTTTGAATTTTTGAATTTTTGAATTTTTGAATTTTTGAATTTTTGAATTTTTGAATATTTGAATTTTTGAATTGCTGAATTGCTGAATTGCTGAATTGCTGAATTTTTGAATTTTTGAATTTTAGAATTCTAAAATTTTAGAATTTTAGAATCTTCGAATCTTGGAATTTTAGAATTTAGAATTCTTGAATTTTAAAATTTTAGAATTTTAGTATATTAGAATTTTAGAATTTTAGTATATTAGAATTTTAGTATATTAGAATTTTAGAATTTTAGTATATTAGAATTTTAGAATTTTAGAATTTTAGAATTTTAGAATTTTAGAATTTTAGAATTTTAGAATTTTAGAATTTTAGAATTTTAGAATTTTAGAATTTTAGAATTTTAGAATTTTAGAATTTTAGAAGTTTGGAATTTTAGAATTTTAGAATTTTAGAATTTTAGAATTTTAGAATTTTAGAATTTTAGAATTTTAGAATTTTAGAATTTTAGAATTTTAGAATTTTAGAATTTTAGAATTTTAAAATTTTAAAATTTTAAAATTTTAGAATTTTAGAATTTTAGAATTTTAGAATTTTAGAATTTTAGAATTTTAGAATTTTAGAATTTTAGAATTTTAGAATTTTAGAATTTTTGAATTGCTGAATTGCTGAATTGCTGAATTGCTGAATTGCTGAATTGCTGAATTGCTGAATTGCTGAATTGCTGAATTGCTGAATTGCTGAATTGCTGAATTGCTGAATTGCTGAATTGCTGAATTGCTGAATTGCTGAATTGCTGAATTGCTGAATTGCTGAATTGCTGAATTGCTGAATTGCTGAATTGCTGAATTGCTGAATTGCTGAATTGCTGAATTGCTGAATTGCTGAATTGCTGAATTGCTGAATTGCTGAATTGCTGAATTGCTGAATTGCTGAATTGCTGAATTGCTGAATTGCTGAATTGCTGAATTGCTGAATTGCTGAATTGCTGAATTGCTGAATTGCTGAATTGCTGAATTGCTGAATTGCTGAATTGCTGAATTGCTGAATTGCTGAATTGCTGAATTGCTGAATTGCTGAATTGCTGAATTGCTGAATTGCTGAATTGCTGAATTGCTGAATTGCTGAATTTTAGAATTCTAAAATTTTAGAATTTTAGAATCTTCGAATCTTCGAATCTTCGAATCTTGGAATTTTAGAATTTAGAATTTTTGAATTTTAAAATTTTAGAATTTTAGTATATTAGAATTTTAGAATTTTAGTATATTAGAATTTTAGTATATTAGAATTTTAGAATTTTAGTATATTAGAATTTTAGAATTTTAGAATTTTAGAATTTTAGAATTTTAGAATTTTAGAATTTTAGAATTTTAGAATTTTAGAATTTTAGAATTTTAGAATTTTAGAATTTTAGAATTTTAGAATTTTAGAATTTTAGAATTTTAGAATTTTAGAATTTTAGAAGTTTGGAATTTTAGAATTTTAGAATTTTAGAATTTTAGAATTTTAGAATTTTAGAATTTTAGAATTTTAGAATTTTAGAATTTTAGAATTTTAGAATTTTAGAATCTTAGAATTTTAGAATTTTAGAATTTTAGAATTTTAGAATTTTAGAATTTTAGAATTTTAAAATTTTAGAATTTTAGAATTTTAGAATTTTAGAATTTTAGAATTTTAGAATTTTAGAATTTTAGAATTTTAGAATTTTAGAATTTTAGAATTTTAGAATTTTAGAATTTTAGAATTTTAGAATTTTAGAATTTTAGAATTTTAGAATTTTAGAATTTTAGAATTTTAGAATTTTAGAATTTTAGAATTTTAGAATTTTAGAATTTTAGAATTTTAGAATTTTAGAATTTTAGAATTTTAGAATTTTAGAATTTTAGAATTTTAGAATTTTAGAATTTTAGAATTTTAGAATTTTAGAATTTTAGAATTTCAGAATTTTAGAATTTTAGAATTTTAGAATTTTAGAATTTTAGAATTTTAGAATTTTAGAATTTTAGAATTTTAGAATTTTAGAATTTTAGAATTTTAGAATTTTAGAATTTTAGAATTTTAGAATTTTAGAATTTTAGAATTTTAGAATTTTAGAATTTTAGAATTTTTGAATTTTTGAATTTTTGAATTTTTGAATTTTTGAATTTTTGAATTTTGGAATTTTGGAATTTTGGAATTTTTGAATTTTTGAATTTTTGAATTTTTGAATCTTTGAATTTTTGAATTTTTGAATTTTTGAATTTTTGAATTTTTGAATTTTTGAATTTTTGAATTTTTGAATTTTTGAATTTTTGAATTTTTGAATTTTTGAATTTTTGAATTTTTGAATTTTTGAATTTTTGAATTTTTGAATTTTTGAATTTTTGAATTTTTGAATTTTTGAATTTTTGAATTTTTGAATTTTTGAATTTTTGAATTTTTGAATTTTTGAATTTTTGAATTTTTGAATTTTTGAATTTTTGAATTTTTGAATTTTTAAATTTTTGAATTTTTGAATTTTTGAATTTTTGAATTTTTGAATTTTTGAATTTTTGAATTTTTGAATTTTTGAATTTTTGAATTTTTGAATTTTTGAATTTTTGAATTTTTGAATTTTTGAATTTTTGAATTTTTGAATTTTTGAATTTTTGAATTTTTGAATTTTTGAATTTTTGAATTTTTGAATTTTTGAATCTTTGAATTTTTGAATTTTTGAATTTTTGAATTTTTGAATTTTTGAATTTTTGAATTTTTGAATTTTTGAATTTTTGAATTTTTGAATTTTTGAATTTTTGAATTTTTGAATTTTTGAATTTTTGAATTTTTGAATTTTTGAATTTTTGAATTTTTGAATTTTTGAATTTTTGAATTTTTGAATTTTTGAATTTTTGAATTTTTGAATTTTTGAATTTTTGAATTTTTGAATTTTTGAATTTTTGAATTTTTGAATTTTTGAATTTTTGAATTTTGAATTTTTGAATTTTTGAATTTTTGAATTTTTGAATTTTTGAATTTTTGAATTTTTGAATTTTTGAATTTTTGAATTTTTGAATTTTTGAATTTTTGAATTTTTGAATTTTTGAATTTTTGAATTTTTGAATTTTTGAATTTTTGAATTTTTGAATTTTTGAATTTTTGAATTTTTGAATTTTTGAATTTTTGAATTTTTGAATTTTTGAATTTTTGAATTTTTGAATTTTTGAATTTTTGAATTTTTGAATTTTGAATTTTTGAATTTTTGAATTTTGAATTTTTGAATTTTTGAATTTTTGAATTTTTGAATTTTTGAATTTTTGAATTTTTGAATTTTTGAATTTTTGAATTTTTGAATTTTTGAATTTTTGAACTTTTGAATTTTTGAATTTTTGAATTTTTGAATTTTTGAATTTTTGAATTTTTGAATTTTTGAATTTTTGAATTTTTGAATTTTTGAATTTTTGAATTTTTGAATTTTTGAATTTTTGAATTTTTGAATTTTTGAATTTTTGAATTTTTGAATTTTTGAATTTTTGAATTTTTGAATTTTTGAATTTTTGAATTTTTGAATTTTTGAATTTTTGAATTTTTGAATTTTTGAATTTTTGAATTTTTGAATTTTTGAATTTTTGAATTTTTGAATTTTTGAATTTTTGAATTTTTGAATTTTTGAATTTTTGAATTTTTGAATTTTTGAATTTTTGAATTTTTGAATTTTTGAATTTTTGAATTTTTGAATTTTTGAATTTTTGAATTTTTGAATTTTTGAATTTTTGAATTTTTGAATTTTTGAATTTTTGAATTTTTGAATTTTTGAATTTTTGAATTTTTGAATTTTTGAATTTTTGAATTTTTGAATTTTTGAATTTTGAATTTTTGAATTTTTGAATTTTTGAATTTTTGAATTTTTGAATTTTTGAATTTTTGAATTTTTGAATTTTTGAATTTTTGAATTTTTGAATTTTTGAATTTTTGAATTTTTGAATTTTTGAATTTTTGAATTTTTGAATTTTTGAATTTTTGAATTTTTGAATTTTTGAATTTTTGAATTTTTGAATTTTTGAATTTTTGAATTTTTGAATTTTTGAATTTTTGAATTTTTGAATTTTTGAATTTTTGAATTTTTGAATTTTTGAATTTTTTTTGAATTTTTGAATTTTTGAATTTTGAATTTTTGAATTTTTGAATTTTTGAATTTTTGAATTTTTGAATTTTTGAATTTTTGAATTTTTGAATTTTTGAATTTTTGAATTTTGAATTTTTGAATTTTTGAATTTTTGAATTTTTGAATTTTGAATTTTTGAATTTTTGAATTTTTGAATTTTTGAATTTTTGAATTTTTGAATTTTTGAATTTTGAATTTTTGAATTTTTGAATTTTTGAATTTTGAATTTTTGAATTTTTGAATTTTGAATTTTTGAATTTTTGAATTTTTGAATTTTTGAATTTTTGAATTTTTGAATTTTTGAATTTTTGAATTTTTGAATTTTTGAATTTTTGAATTTTTGAATTTTTGAATTTTTGAATTTTTGAATTTTTGAATTTTTGAATTTTTGAATTTTTGAATTTTGAATTTTTGAATTTTTGAATTTTTGAATTTTTGAATTTTTGAATTTTTGAATTTTTGAATTTTTGAATTTTTGAATTTTTGAATTTTTGAATTTTTGAATTTTTGAATTTTTGAATTTTTGAATTTTTGAATTTTTGAATTTTGAATTTTTGAATTTTTGAATTTTTGAATTTTTGAATTTTTGAATTTTTGAATTTTTGAATTTTTGAATTTTTGAATTTTTGAATTTTTGAATTTTTGAATTTTGAATTTTTGAATTTTTGAATTTTTGAATTTTGAATTTTTGAATTTTGAATTTTTGAATTTTTGAATTTTGAATTTTTGAATTTTTGAATTTTTGAATTTTGAATTTTTGAATTTTTGAATTTTTGAATTTTTGAATTTTTGAATTTTTGAATTTTTGAATTTTTGAATTTTTGAATTTTTGAATTTTTGAATTTTTGAATTTTTGAATTTTGAATTTTTGAATTTTTGAATTTTTGAATTTTTGAATTTTTGAATTTTTGAATTTTTGAATTTTTGAATTTTTGAATTTTTGAATTTTTGAATTTTTGAATTTTTGAATTTTTGAATTTTTGAATTTTGAATTTTTGAATTTTTGAATTTTTGAATTTTTGAATTTTTGAATTTTTGAATTTTTGAATTTTTGAATTTTTGAATTTTGAATTTTTGAATTTTTGAATTTTTGAATTTTTGAATTTTGAATTTTTGAATTTTTGAATTTTTGAATTTTTGAATTTTTGAATTTTTGAATTTTGAATTTTTGAATTTTTGAATTTTTGAATTTTTGAATTTTTGAATTTTTGAATTTTTGAATTTTTGAATTTTTGAATTTTTGAATTTTTGAATTTTTGAATTTTTGAATTTTTGAATTTTTGAATTTTTGAATTTTTGAATTTTTGAATTTTTGAATTTTTGAATTTTTGAATTTTTGAATTTTTGAATTTTTGAATTTTTGAATTTTTGAATTTTTGAATTTTTGAATTTTTGAATTTTTGAATTTTTGAATTTTTGAATTTTTGAATTTTGAATTTTTGAATTTTTGAATTTTTGAATTTTTGAATTTTTGAATTTTTGAATTTTTGAATTTTTGAATTTTTGAATTTTTGAATTTTTGAATTTTTGAATTTTTGAATTTTTGAATTTTGAATTTTGAATTTTTGAATTTTTGAATTTTTGAATTTTGAATTTTTGAATTTTTGAATTTTTGAATTTTTGAATTTTTGAATTTTTGAATTTTTGAATTTTTGAATTTTTGAATTTTTGAATTTTGAATTTTTGAATTTTGATTTTTGAATTTTTGAATTTTTGAATTTTTGAATTTTTGAATTTTTGAATTTTTGAATTTTTGAATTTTTGAATTTTTGAATTTTTGAATTTTTGAATTTTTGAATTTTTGAATTTTTGAATTTTTGAATTTTTGAATTTTTGAATTTTTGAATTTTTGAATTTTTGAATTTTTGAATTTTGAATTTTTGATATTTTGATATTTTGAATTTTTGAATTTTTGAATTTTTGAATTTTTGATTTTTGAATTTTTGAATTTCTGAATTTTTGAATTTTTGAATTTTTGAATTTTTGAATTTTTGAGTTTTTGAATTTTTGAATTTTTGAATTTTTGAATTTTTGAATTTTTGAATTTTTGAATTTTTGAATTTTTGAATTTTTGAATTTTTGAATTTTTGAATTTTTGAATTTTTGAATTTTGAATTTTTGAATTTTTGAATTTTTGAATTTTTGAATTTTTGAATTTTTGAATTTTGAATTTTTGAATTTTTGAATTTTTGAATTTTTGAATTTTTGAATTTTTGAATTTTTGAATTTTTGAATTTTTGAATTTTTGAATTTTTGAATTTTTGAATTTTGAATTTTTGAATTTTTGAATTTTTGAATTTTGAATTTTTGAATTTTTGAATTTTTGAATTTTTGAATTTTTGAATTTTTGAATTTTTGAATTTTTGAATTTTTGAATTTTTGAATTTTTGAATTTTTTGAATTTTTGAATTTTTGAATTTTTGAATTTTTGAATTTTTGAATTTTTGAATTTTTGAATTTTTGAATTTTGAATTTTTGAATTTTTGAATTTTTGAATTTTTGAATTTTTGAATTTTTGAATTTTTGAATTTTTGAATTTTTGAATTTTTGAATTTTTGAATTTTTGAATTTTGATTTTTGAATTTTTGAATTTTTGAATTTTTGAATTTTTGAATTTTTGAATTTTTGAATTTTTGAATTTTTGAATTTTTGAATTTTTGAATTTTGAATTTTTGAATTTTTGAATTTTTGAATTTTTGAATTTTTGAATTTTTGAATTTTTGAATTTTTGAATTTTTGAATTTTTGAATTTTTGAATTTTTGAATTTTTGAATTTTTGAATTTTTGAATTTTTGAATTTTTGAATTTTTGAATTTTTGAATTTTTGAATTTTTGAATTTTGAATTTTTGAATTTTTGAATTTTTGAATTTTTGAATTTTTGAATTTTTGAATTTTTGAATTTTGAATTTTTGAATTTTTGAATTTTTGAATTTTTGAATTTTTGAATTTTTGAATTTTTGAATTTTTGAATTTTGAATTTTTGAATTTTTGAATTTTTGAATTTTTGAATTTTTGAATTTTTGAATTTTGAATTTTTGAATTTTTGAATTTTTGAATTTTTGAATTTTTGAATTTTGAATTTTTGAATTTTTGAATTTTTGAATTTTTGAATTTTTGAATTTTTGAATTTTTGAATTTTTGAATTTTTGAATTTTTGAATTTTTGAATTTTTGAATTTTTGAATTTTTGAATTTTGAATTTTGAATTTTTGAATTTTTGAATTTTTGAATTTTTGAATTTTTGAATTTTTTGAATTTTTGAATTTTTGAATTTTTGAATTTTTGAATTTTTGAATTTTTGAATTTTTGAATTTTTGAATTTTTGAATTTTTAAATTTTTGAATTTTTAAATTTTTGAATTTTTGAATTTTTGAATTTTTGAATTTTTGAATTTTTGAATTTTTGAATTTTGAATTTTTGAATTTTTGAATTTTTGAATTTTTGAATTTTTGAATTTTTGAATTTTTGAATTTTTGAATTTTTGAATTTTTGATTTTTTGAATTTTTGATTTTTTGAATTTTTGAATTTTTGAATTTTTGAATTTTAGAGTTTTTGAATTTTTGAATTTTTGAATTTTTGAATTTTTGAATTTTTGAATTTTTGAATTTTTGAATTTTTGAATGTTTGAATTTTTGATTTTTGAATTTTTGAATTTTTGAATTTTTGAATTTTTGAATTTTTGAATTTTTGAATTTTTGTTTTGAATTTTTGAATTTTTGAATTTTTGAATTTTTGAATTTTTGAATTTTTGAATTTTTGAATTTTTGAATTTTTGAATTTTTGAATTTTTGAATTTTGAATTTTTGAATTTTTGAATTTTTGAATTTTTGAATTTTTGAATTTTTGAATTTTTGAATTTTTGAATTTTTGAATTTTTGAATTTTGAATTTTTGAATTTTTGAATTTTTGAATTTTTGAATTTTTGAATTTTTGAATTTTTGAATTTTTGAATTTTTGAATTTTTGAATTTTTGAATTTTTGAATTTTTGAATTTTTGAATTTTTGAATTTTGAATTTTTGAATTTTTGAATTTTTGAATTTTTGAATTTTTGAATTTTGAATTTTTGAATTTTTGAATTTTTGAATTTTTGAATTTTTGAATTTTTGAATTTTAGAATTTTAGAATTTTAGAATTTTAGAATTTTTGAATTTTAGAATTTTAGAATTTTAGAATTTTAGAATTTTAGAATTTTAGAATTTTAGAATTTTAGAATTTTAGAATTTTAGAATTTTAGAATTTTAGAATTTTAGAATTTTAGAATTTTAGAATTTTAGAATTTAGAATTTTAGAATTTTAGAATTTTAGAATTTTAGAATTTAGAATTTTAGAATTTTAGAATTTTAGAATTTTAGAATTTTAGAATTTTAGAATTTTAGAATTTTAGAATTTTAGAATTTTAGAATTTTAGAATTTTAGAATTTTAGAATTTTAGAATTTTAGAATTTAGAATTTTAGAATTTTAGAATTTTAGAATTTTAGAATTTTAGAATTTTAGAATTTTAGAATTTTAGAATTTTAGAATTTTAGAATTTTAGAATTTTAGAATTTTAGAATTTTAGAATTTTAGATTTTAGAATTTTAGAATTTTAGAATTTTAGAATTTTAGAATTTTAGAATTTTAGAATTTTAGAATTTTAGAATTTTAGAATTTTAGAATTTTAGAATTTTAGAATTTTAGAATTTAGAATTTTAGAATTTTAGAATTTTAGAATTTTAGAATTTTAGAATTTTAGAATTTTAGAATTTTAGAATTTTAGAATTTTAGAATTTTAGAATTTTAGAATTTTAGAATTTTAGAATTTTAGAATTTTAGAATTTTAGAATTTTAGAATTTTAGAATTTTAGAATTTTAGAATTTTAGAATTTTAGAATTTTAGAATTTTAGAATTTTAGAATTTTAGAATTTATTAGAATTTTAGAATTTTAGAATTTTAGAATTTTAGAATTTTAGAATTTTAGAATTTTAGAATTTTAGAATTTTAGAATTTTAGAATTTTAGAATTTTAGAATTTTAGAATTTTAGAATTTTAGAATTTTAGAATTTTAGAATTTTAGAATTTTAGAATTTTAGAATTTTAGAATTTTAGAATTTAGAATTTTAGAATTTTAGAATTTTAGAATTTAGATTTTAGAATTTTAGAATTTTAGAATTTTAGAATTTTAGAATTTTAGAATTTTAGAATTTTAGAATTTTAGAATTTTAGAATTTTAGAATTTTAGAATTTTAGAATTTTAGAATTTTAGAATTTTAGAATTTTAGAATTTTAGAATTTTAGAATTTTAGAATTTTAGAATTTTAGAATTTTAGATTTTAGAATTTTAGAATTTTAGAATTTTAGAATTTTAGAATTTTAGAATTTTAGAATTTTAGAATTTTAGAATTTTAGAATTA